>NW_028270146.1:4043191-4080691 GCF_037043375.1 Chiloscyllium plagiosum
AATTGTGTGAGAGAGAGAATGTGATAGAGAGAGATTGTGAGAGAGAGAGAGAATATGTGTGAGAGAGAGAGAGAGAATATGTGAGAGACTGAGAGAATGTGTGTGAGAGAGAGTGAGAATGTGAGACAGAGAGAGAGAATGTGAGAGAGACAGAGAGAATGTGAGAGAGACAGAGAGAATGTGTGTGAGAGAGAGAATGTTAGACACTGAGAGAATGAGAGAGAGAGAGAATGTGTGCGAGAGAGAGAGAGAATGTGTGTGAGAGAGAGAGAATGAGAGAGAGAGAGAATGTGTGAGAGAGAGAGAGAATCTGAGAGAGAGAGAGAATGTGTGAGAGTGAGAATGTGTGAGAGAGAGAGAGAATGTGTTTGAGAGAGAGAATGTGAGAGAGACAGAGAGAATGTGTGTGAGAGAGAGAGAATGTCTGAGAGGGAGAGAGAATGTAAGAGAGAGAGAGACAGAACGTGAGAGAGAGAGAATGTGTGTTAGAGAGAGAATGTTAGACACAGAGAGAATGAGAGAGAGAGAGAATGTGTGTGAGAGAGAGAGAGAATGTCTGAGAGAGAGAGAGAATGTCTGAGAGAGAGAATGTGTGTGAGAGAGAGAGAATGTGTGAGAGAGAGAGAATGTGTGAGAGAGAGAGAATGAGAGAGAGAGAGAATGTGTGAGAGAGAGAGAGAATGTGTGTGAGAGAGAGAATGTGTGAGAGAGAGAATGTGTGAGAGAGAATGTGTGTGAGAGAGAGAGAGAATGTGTATGAGAGAGAGAGAATGTGACAGAGAGAGAATGTGAGAGAGGGAGAGAAAATGTGAGAGAGAGATAGAATGTGTGAGAGAGAGAGAGAGAATGTGTGAGAGAGAGAGAGAGAATGTGTGAGAGAGAGAGAGAGAATGTGAGGGAGAGAGAGAGAATGTGAGAGAGAGAGAGAATGAGAGAGAGAGAGAATGTGAGAGAGAGAGCGAATGCGAGAGAGAGAGAGAATGTGAGACAGAGAGAGTGTGCGAGAGAGAGAGAGAGAGAATGTGTAAGAGATAGAGAATGTGAGAGAGAGAGAATGTGTGAGAGAGAGAATGTGAGAGAGAGAGAGAGAATGTGGTAGAGAGAGAATGTGACAGAGAGAGAATGTGTGAGAGAGAGAGAGAGAATGTGTGAGAGAGAGAGAGAATGTGTGTGAGTGAGAGAGAGAATGTGATAGAGAGAGAGTGTGAGAGAGAATGTGAGAGAGAGAGAGAGAGAATGTGAGAGAGAGAGAGAATGTGAGAGAGAGAGAGAATGTGAGAGAGAATGTGAAAGAGAGAGAGAATGCGAGAGAATGTGAGAGAGAATGTGAGAGAGAGAGAAATTGTGAGAGAGTGAGAGAAATTGTGAGAGAGAGAGAGAGAATGTGAGAGAAAGAGAGAATGTGAGAGAGAGAGAGAATGTGAGAGAGAGAAATTGTGAGAGAGAGAGAGAAGTTGTGAGAGAGAGAGAATGTGAGCTAGAGAGAGAATGTGTGAGAGACTGAGAGAATGTGTGAGAGAGAGAATGTGAGAGAGAGAGAATGTGTGAGAGAGAGAGTGTGAGAGAGAAAATGTGTGAGAGAGAGAGAGAATGTGAGAGAGAGAGAATGTGTGAGAGAGAGAATGTGTGACAGAGAGAATGTGAGACAGAGAGAGAGAATGTGAGAGAGACAGAGAGAATGTGTGAGATAGTGAGAGAATGTGTGAGAGAGAGAGAATGAGAGAGAGAATGAGTGTGAGAGAGAGAATGTGTGAGAGAGAGAATGAGAGAGAGAGAATGTGTGTGAGATAGAGAAAATGTGAGAGAGAGAGAGAATGTGAGAGAGAGAATATGAGAGAGAGAGAGAATGTGAGAGACAGAGAATGTGAGAGACAGAGAGAATGTGAGAGAGAGAAAATGTGAGAGTGTGAGAGAGAGAGAATGTGAGAGAGAGAAAATGTGAGAGTGTGAGAGAGAGAGAATGTGAGAGAGAGAATGTGAGAGTGAGAGAATGAGAGAGAGAGAGAATGTTAGAGACAGAGAGAGAATGTGTGTGAGAGAGAGAGAGAATGTGTGAGAGAGAGAATGTGTGAGAGAGAGAATGTGTGAGAGAGAGAGAGAATGTGTGTGAGAGAGAGAATGTGTGAGAGAGAGAATGTGTGAGAGAGAATGTGTGTGAGAGAGAGAGAGAATGTGTATGAGAGAGAGAGAATGTGACAGAGAGAGAATGTGAGAGAGGGAGAGAAAATGTGAGAGAGAGATAGAATGTGTGAGAGAGAGAGAGAGAATGTGAGGGAGAGAGAGAGAATGTGAGAGAGAGAGAGAATGAGAGAGAGAGAGAATGTGAGAGAGAGAGCGAATGCGAGAGAGAGAGAGAATGTGAGACAGAGAGAGTGTGCGAGAGAGAGAGAGAGAATGTGTAAGAGATAGAGAATGTGAGAGAGAGAGAATGTGTGAGAGAGAGAATGTGAGAGAGAGAGAGAGAATGTGAGAGAGAGAGAGAGAATGTGAGAGTGAAAGAGAGAGAATGTGGTAGAGAGAGAATGTGACAGAGAGAGAATGTGTGAGAGAGAGAGAGAGAATGTGTGAGAGAGAGAGAGAATGTGTGTGTGTGAGAGAGAGAATGTGATAGAGAGAGAGTGTGAGAGAGAATGTGAGAGAGAGAGAGAGAGAATGTGAGAGAGAGAGAGAATGTGAGAGAGAGAGAGAATGTGAGAGAGAATGTGAAAGAGAGAGAGAATGCGAGAGAATGTGAGAGAGAATGTGAGAGAGAGAGAAATTGTGAGAGAGTGAGAGAAATTGTGAGAGAGAGAGAGAGAATGTGAGAGAAAGAGAGAATGTGAGAGAGAGAGAGAATGTGAGAGAGAGAAATTGTGAGAGAGAGAGAGAAGTTGTGAGAGAGAGAGAATGTGAGCTAGAGAGAGAATGTGTGAGAGACTGAGAGAATGTGTGAGAGAGAGAATGTGAGAGAGAGAGAATGTGTGAGAGAGAGAGTGTGAGAGAGAAAATGTGTGAGAGAGAGAGAGAATGTGAGAGAGAGAGAATGTGTGAGAGAGAGAATGTGTGACAGAGAGAATGTGAGACAGAGAGAGAGAATGTGAGAGAGACAGAGAGAATGTGTGAGATAGTGAGAGAATGTGTGAGAGAGAGAGAATGAGAGAGAGAATGAGTGTGAGAGAGAGAATGTGTGAGAGAGAGAATGAGAGAGAGAGAATGTGTGTGAGATAGAGAAAATGTGAGAGAGAGAGAGAATGTGAGAGAGAGAATATGAGAGAGAGAGAGAATGTGAGAGACAGAGAATGTGAGAGACAGAGAGAATGTGAGAGAGAGAAAATGTGAGAGTGTGAGAGAGAGAGAATGTGAGAGAGAGAAAATGTGAGAGTGTGAGAGAGAGAGAATGTGAGAGAGAGAATGTGAGAGTGAGAGAATGAGAGAGAGAGAGAATGTTAGAGACAGAGAGAGAATGTGTGTGAGAGAGAGAGAGAATGTGTGAGAGAGAGAATGTGTGAGAGAGAGAATGTGTGAGAGAGAGAGAGAATGTGTGTGAGAGAGAGAATGTGTGAGAGAGAGAATGTGTGAGAGAGAATGTGTGTGAGAGAGAGAGAGAATGTGTATGAGAGAGAGAGAATGTGACAGAGAGAGAATGTGAGAGAGGGAGAGAAAATGTGAGAGAGAGATAGAATGTGTGAGAGAGAGAGAGAGAATGTGAGGGAGAGAGAGAGAATGTGAGAGAGAGAGAGAATGAGAGAGAGAGAGAATGTGAGAGAGAGAGCGAATGCGAGAGAGAGAGAGAATGTGAGACAGAGAGAGTGTGCGAGAGAGAGAGAGAGAATGTGTAAGAGATAGAGAATGTGAGAGAGAGAGAATGTGTGAGAGAGAGAATGTGAGAGAGAGAGAGAGAATGTGAGAGAGAGAGAGAGAATGTGAGAGTGAAAGAGAGAGAATGTGGTAGAGAGAGAATGTGACAGAGAGAGAATGTGTGAGAGAGAGAGAGAGAATGTGTGAGAGAGAGAGAGAATGTGTGTGTGTGAGAGAGAGAATGTGATAGAGAGAGAGTGTGAGAGAGAATGTGAGAGAGAGAGAGAGAGAATGTGAGAGAGAGAGAGAATGTGAGAGAGAATGTGAAAGAGAGAGAGAATGCGAGAGAATGTGAGAGAGAATGTGAGAGAGAGAGAAATTGTGAGAGAGTGAGAGAAATTGTGAGAGAGAGAGAGAGAATGTGAGAGAAAGAGAGAATGTGAGAGAGAGAGAGAATGTGAGAGAGAGAAATTGTGAGAGAGAGAGAGAAGTTGTGAGAGAGAGAGAATGTGAGCTAGAGAGAGAATGTGTGAGAGACTGAGAGAATGTGAGAGAGAGAGAATGTGTGAGAGAGAGAGTGTGAGAGAGAAAATGTGTGAGAGAGAGAGAGAATGTGAGAGAGAGAGAATGTGTGAGAGAGAGAATGTGTGACAGAGAGAATGTGAGACAGAGAGAGAGAATGTGAGAGAGACAGAGAGAATGTGTGAGATAGTGAGAGAATGTGTGAGAGAGAGAGAATGAGAGAGAGAATGAGTGTGAGAGAGAGAATGTGTGAGAGAGAATGAGAGAGAGAGAATGTGTGTGAGATAGAGAAAATGTGAGAGAGAGAGAGAATGTGAGAGAGAGAATATGAGAGAGAGAGAGAATGTGAGAGACAGAGAATGTGAGAGACAGAGAGAATGTGAGAGAGAGAAAATGTGAGAGTGTGAGAGAGAGAGAATGTGAGAGAGAGAAAATGTGAGAGTGTGAGAGAGAGAGAATGTGAGAGAGAGAATGTGAGAGTGAGAGAATGAGAGAGAGAGAGAATGTTAGAGACAGAGAGAGAATGTGTGTGAGAGAGAGAGAGAATGTGTGAGAGAGAGAATGTGTGAGAGAGAGAATGTGTGAGAGAGAGAATGAGAGAGAGAATGTGTGTGAGAGAGAGAGAGAAAATGTGAGAGAGAGAGAATGTGAGAGAGACAGAGAATGTGAGAGACAGAGAGAATGTGAGAGAGAGAGAATGTGTGTGAGAGAGAGAGAATGTCTGAGAGAGAGAGAGAATGTGAGAGAGAGAGAATGTGTAAAAGAGAGAATGTGTGAGAGAGAGAATGAGAGAGAGAGAATGTGTGTGTGAGAGAGAGAGAAAATGTGAGAGAGAGAGAATGTGTGTGAGAGAGAATGTGTGTGAGAGAGAGAGAGAGAATGTGTGAGAGAGAGAGAGAGAATGTGTGAGAGAGAATGTGAGAGAGAGAGAGAATGTGTGTGTGAGAGAGAGAATGTGTGTGTGTGAGAGAGAGAATGTGTGTGAGAGAGAATGTGTGAGAGAGAGAGAGAGAGAGAATGTGTGTGAGAGAGAGAGAGAGAATGTGTGAGAGAGAGAGAGAGAATGTGTGAGAGAGAGAGAATGTGTGAGAGAGAATGTGTGAGAGAGAGAGAGAATGTGTGTGTGAGAGAGAGAATGTGTGTGTGTGAGAGAGAGAATGTGTGTGTGAGAGAGAGAGAATGTGAGAGAGAATGTGAGAGAGAGAATGTGAGAGAGAGAAAATGTGAGAGAGAATGTAATAGAGAGAATGAGAGAGAGAGAATGAGAGAGAGTGAATGTGAGAGCGAGAATGTGAGAGTGTGACAATGTGTGAGAGAGAGAATGTGATAGAGAGAGAATGTGTGTGAGAGAGAATGTGATAGAGAATGTGAGAGAGAGAGAATGTGTGTGAGAGAGTGAGAATGTGAGAGAGTGAGAGAATGTGTGAGAGAGAGTGAATGAGAGAGAGAGAGAATATGTGTGAGAGAGAGAATGTGTGAGAGAGAGAATGAGAGAGAGAGAGAATGTGAGAGTGAGAGAATGTGAGAGAGAGAGTGAATGTGAGTGAGACAGAGAGAATGTGTGAGAGAGAATGTGTGAGAGAGAGAATGTGTGAAAGAGAGAATGTGTGAGAGAGAGAGAATGTGTGTGAGAGAGAATGTGTGAGAGAGAGAGAATGTGTGAGAGAGAATGTGAGAGGGAGAATGTGTGTGTGTGTGTGAGAGAGAGAATGTGAGAGAGAGAGAATGTGTGTGTGTGAGAGAGAGAATGTATTAGAGAGAGAATGTGAGAGAGAGAATGTGATAGAGAGAGAGAATGTGTGTGAGAGAGAGAGAATGTATTAGAGAGAGAATGTGAGAGAGAGAATGTAATAGAGAGAATGTGTGTGAGAGAGAATGTGTGTGAGAGAGAGAGAATGTGTGTGAGAGAGAGAGTGTGAGAGCGAGAGAATGTGTGAGAGCGAGAGAATGTGTGAGAGAGAGAATGTGAGAGAGAGAATGTGAGAGAGAGAGAGAATGTGAGAGAGAGAATGTAATAGAGAGAATGAGAGAGAGAGAGTCAATGTGATAGAGAGAGAATGTGTGAGAGAGAGAGAATGTGATAGAGAATGTGATAGAGAGAGAAAATGTGAGAGAGAGAGAATGTGAGAGAGCGAGAATGTGTGTGTGTGAGAGAGAGAATGTATTAGAGAGAGAATGTGAGAGAGAGACAGAATGTAATGGAGAGAATGTGTGAGAGAGAGAATGTAAGTGAGAGAGAATGTGTGTGAGAGAGAATGTGAGAGAGAGAATGTGTGTGAGAGAGAGAGTGTGAGAGCGAGAGAATGTGTGAGAGAGAGAGAATGTGATAGAAAGAGAGTGAGAATGTGATAGAGAGAGAGAATGTGAGAGTGAGAATGTGAGAGAGAGAGAATGTGAGAGAGAGAATGTGAGTGATAGAGAATGTGAGTGATAGAGAATGTGAGTGAGAGAGAATGTGAGTGAGAGAGAATGTGAGAGAGAGAATGTGATAGAGAGAGAATGTGATAGAGAGAGAATGTAATAGAGAATTAGAGAGAATGTAAGAGAGAGAGAATGTAATAGAGAGAATGTGAGAGAGAGAGAATATGTGTGAGAGAGAGAATGTAATAGAGAGAGAGAATATGTGAGAGAGAATGTAATAGAATGTGAGAGAGAGAATGTGAGAGAAAGAGAATATGTGAGAGAGAATGTAATAGAGAGAATGTGCGAGAGAGAGAGAATGTAATCGAGAGAATGTGATACAGAGAATGTGTGATAGAAAGAATGTGTGAGAGAGAGAATGTAATAGAGAGAATGTGAGAGAGAGAGAATGTAATAGAGAGAATGTAATAGAGATTGAGAGAGGAGAGAGAATATAATAGAGAGAGAGAATGTGTGTGTGAGAGACAGAGGGAGAGAGAGAGTGTAATAGAGAGAGAAAGCGTGTGTGAGAGAATATGAGGTGGGGGAATGTGATAGAGAGAGAGGGAAGGTGAGAGAGAGAGAATGTGGGTGACACGGTGGCTCAGTGGTTAGCAGTGCTGTCTCACAGCGCCAGGGACCCGGGTTCATTTCCAGCCTCAGGCGACTGTGTGGTGTTTGCACGTTCTCCCCGTGTCTGCGTGGGTTTCCTCCGGGTGCTCCGGTTTCCTCCCACAGTCCAAAGATGTGCAGGTCAGGTGTATTGGCCATGCCATATTGCCCATTGTATTAGGTGAAGGGGTAAATGTAGGGGATTGGGTCTGGGTGGGTGCGCTTCGGCAGGTCGGTGTGGACTTGTTGGGCCGAAGGACCTGTTTCCACACTATAGTATTCTAAGTAAAAAAAATCTAAGAATGTAATAGAGAGAGAGAATGTGTGTGAGAGAGAGAGAAAATGTAATAAAGAATGTGAGAAAGAGAATGTGGGAGAGAGAGAATATAATAAAGAGAAAAAACGTGTGTGTGAGAGAGAAAGAGAATGGGTGAGAGAGAGGGGGAGGGAACGTTAGAGAGAGGGAATGTGATAGAGAGAGGGAGTGTGATAGAGAGAAGGAGTGTAATAGAGAGAGAGTATGTAATAGAGTGAGAGAGAAGGAATGTGATCGAGGGAATGTGATAGAGAAAATATGAGAGGGAGAGAGAATGTGATATATATAAGAGAGAGAATGTGATATAGAGAGGGGGAATGTGATATATAGGGAGAAAGTGAATGTGATGGAGAGAGAGAGAGAATGTGTTATATAGCGGGAATGTGATAGAGGGAGAGAGACTGACCGAGAGAATGTGTTAGAGAGCAGGAGAGAACGTGAGAGAGTGGGAATGAGAGAGAGAGAGAGAGAGAATGTGTTAAAGGCAGAGTTGGGGGGTTTGATAGAAAGAGAGAGACCAAAATAGGGTGAAAGAGAGAGAGAGATAGAGGTGAGAAAGAGTGAGAATGAGTGAGAGAAACAGGTGAGAGTGAGAAATTGTGAGAGAAACAGATAAGAGTGAGAGAGAGAATGTGATAGGGAGAGGGGAATGTTATAGAGAAGGAGAGAGATAATGTGATACTGAGAATATGATTGAGAGGGAATGTGACAGAGAGCGGGAAGTGTGACAGAGAGAGGGAGAATGTGATAGGGGGAATGTGATAGAGGGAGAGAATGTGATGGAGAGAGAATGTGATAGAGAGGGCGAGAGGGACTGTGATAGAGAGACAAGGAGTATCAGAGGGAATGTCAGAGAGAGAGAGAATGTGATAGAAAGGGAGAGAATGTGGTAGAGAGTGTGGGAATGTGATTGAGAGGGAATGTGACAGAGTGAGAGAGAGAATGATAGGGGGAAGAGAGTGAGAAATGGAGAAAAAGAGAAACACGTGAGAGTGAGTGAGCAAGAGAGAAACAGAAAGAGAAATGGGAGAGACAATGAGAAAGAGTGAGAGAATCAGGTGAGAGTGAGAAATTGAGAGAATCAGGTGAGAGTGAGAAATTGAGAGAAGCGAGTGAGAAATTGAGAGAAGCAGGTGAGTGAGAAAGAGAGAAACAGATGAGAGTGAGAGAAAGAGAAAAATAGGTGAGTGAGAAAGAAAGAGAGAAATAGGTGAGTGAGAGACACAGGTGAGAGAGAGTGAGAAACAATGAGAGGGTGAGAAAGAGAGTGAGAAACAGGTGAGAGAGGCAAACAGGACAAAAGAGTGAGAGAGAGAAACGGAGAAAGAGTGAGAAAGAGAAAGATATGGAGAAAGAGCGAGAGAGACAGTGAGAGAAAAGGAAACAGGTGGAGAGAATGAGAGAGATGGGAGAAAGAGAGAGCGGGAAAGACGGAGAAAGAGTGAGAGAGAAAGAGAGAGAGAACAGGTGAGAGACCGAAAACCAATGTTTGAGAAAGAGAGAGAGAGAGAAATGAACAGAGTGAAAGAAAGAGAGACAATCGGTGAGACAGTGAAAAAAAGAGAGAGAAACGAACAGGTGAGAGAGACACCGGTTTCTTACTTTCACTGTCACTGTCACTCCCTCTCTTTATCTGTCCTTCACTTTGTCATACAGTAACCTCAGCTTTATTAATACTGGTACAGAGATTTTTAAGCAAAGAGGTGATGTTGAACTTTTACAAGACACTGTTTAGACCTGGAGTATTGTGTACAGTGTGGGCACCACAGTATAGGGAAGATGTGAATGCATTGGAGAGAGTGCTGACGTGATTAACAAGAATGATTCCAGAAATGAGAAACTTCAGTGATGAGAATAGACTGAAGAAGTTGGAACTGTTCCATTTGGAGAAGAGACGGTTGAGAGGATATTTGATAGAGGTTTTCAAAATCGTGAGTGGAGCTGGTTAGAGAAGATGGGGAGAAGCTGGTCACACTCATAAAACAAAGAAGATAGAGAGGGGCATAGATTGAAAGTGATGTGCAAACCAAGCAAGGGTGATGTGAGAAACACAATTTCATATAGTGAGTAGTTAGGGTCTGAGGTGTACCGCCTGGAAATGTGGTGGAGACAGTTTCAATTGGGGCATTCAAGAGGGGCATTGGATGATTAACATAGAACATAGACCAATACAATACAGGCCCTTTGGCCCTTAATGTTGTGCTGACCTTAGATCCAACTCTAAGATCAAACTAACCTACATACCCTTCATTGTCCTACCTTCCACGTGCCTATCTAAGAGTCGCTTAAAATTCCCTAATGTATCTGACTCTACTACTACTGCTGGCAGCACAATTCACGCACCTACCACTCTGTGTGTGAAGAACCTACCTCTGACATCTCCCCGAACCTTCCTTCAATCACCTTAAAATTATGCCCCTCATGATAGCCATCTCCGCCCTGAGAAAAAGTCTCTGACTATTATTTGGATTAAAATGGTGGGGGAAAGGCAGGAGGTTGGGAGGAAGTAATAGAGATGGACTTGTTAATAGAATTGGTACAGACATGGGCTGAATATCCCTCCTCCTGCACCCTGACAATTTTGTGATTCTCAAAGGCAACTAAGGACTGGCAATAAATGCTGACCCTGGGAATATATCGGCAGACTGTGCAATTTTCCCATTGCATCTGTGAATAGTATGAGACCTGTTGAAGAGGGAAGTGATGTTCACAAAAAGCAAGTAAATGTGACATAGAAGTGTCTGAAGGAAATGAGGTGAGGGCGGAACCTGCTGAATCTGTAATATGGAGTTCACCTGATCCAATTAGCTTTTCAGGCCTAATGAAGTTGGTTTGTAGTAATCTCCTCTAGAGGTCCCCAGCGTCACACATACCAGATTTCAGCCAATCTGAATCACTCAACGTGCTATCTGGAGACAGGGGATACTGCAGAGGCTATGGACTCTATCATATCCAGAGTGAATCTTTGAATTAAAAGGGGACTAGTAACATACAAAATGTATTACGTTAGTGGGTAAAACGTGAGTCTCATATCCCTTGAATGAACAAAATATGGTTTTGTGCTTAGGTTTTTAGTGGGGTCTTGAAACCCCTTCTAATAGAGTGCGTTCTAAGGTCAGCACTCTGGAAACAAATAGAACATTACTCAATTACAGAATTGTGATGTGCAGAAGATGCATCCTAATAGTCTGGGGCAATTTCCCTGAAGTGTCAGATGACCTTATAGAGGTTTATAAAATCATGAGGGACATAAACTTCATGAATAGCCAAGGTATTTTCCTTGGATGGCATATATTTAAGGTGAGAGAGGAAAGATTTAAAAAGGACCTGAGGGGCAACGTTTTCACGTGGAGGTTGGGTGTGTGTATGGATTGAGCTCCAGAGGAAGTGGTGGAGGCTGATACAATGCCAACATGTAAAAGGCATCTGGATGGGTATATGAATAGGAAGGGTTTGGAGGGATACAGGCCGGGTGCTGGCAAATGGGACTCGATTAGTTTAAGATATCTGGTCAGTGTAGTCGGGTTGGACCACAGGGTCGTTTCCATGATATATGATTCTATAACTGTGCTGGTTCTCTGAATGATCACCATGACTTAGTGAAAATCTCCTTTCTTTTACACATATCCCTGCACACCATTTCCATCCAAAAACCTATCCAATGCCCCTCACGAATGCCTCAATTGTACCTGCCTCACCACATTTCCAGGCAGTGGATTCCATACCCTAACTGCACTCTCCATGTGAAGGTTTTATCTCACCTCACACTTTGCATAACACTTTGAATTGGTTCCTTCTCTGCCTTAAAAACATTCAGAAAGCAGAACAGGTGGGTTGATTCTCTCACTACACCTCAGTGGGGCTATGGAATCTCTCTATGCTCCAAGCAACTCGCTACACTCGAGTGGAAATTTCATTCCCAGGCAATTTTGTAAACAGTTGCTGCTGTTTCCCAGCTGATGACTGCATCTGCCTTCTTAAGACCCAGCTCCAATGTATGGGTTGCAATTGGTTAAAGATACAGGAATACCCATTTGGAATTGGATAGATATCCAGGAACATTGGTTTGGGATTGGTCAGTTATAGAGGGATACTGATTTATGATTGGTCAGCAATCATGGTTTGCAATTGGTCAGATATCCAGGAATACTGGTTTGAAATTATTCAGTGATGCTGTTTTGTGATTGGTCAGAGATCCTGGAACACAGGTTTGGGATAATGATGTGGAGGTGTCGGTGTTGGATTGTGATGGACAAAGTTAAAAATCACACAACACCAGGTTTTAGTCCAACAGGTTTATTTGGAAGCACTAGGTAGCTACCTGATGAAGGAGCAGCACTCCAGTGTTTCCAAATAAGCCCGTTGGACTATAACCTGGTGTTGTGTGATTTTTAACTTTGTACACCCCAGTCCAACACCAGCATCTCCAAATCAGGACTATAACCTGGTGTTGTGTGATTTTTAGGTTTGGGATTAATCAAGTTATATTTGATTGTGATTGGTCAGTAATCCAGAATACTGGTTTTGGATTTGTCAATGATACCAGTTTACAATTGATCAGAGATCCAGGTGTACTGGTTTGGAAGTAGTCAGTGATACTGGTCTGTAATTGCTCAGTGATCTAGAAATATTGGTTTGGGATTGGTCAGTGATCCAGAAGTGCTAGTTTGGGGAGTAGTCAATGGTATTGGATAAAATTCTGCAATTGGCCAGTGATCTATGATTACTAGTTTGAGATTGGTAAGTGATCTGGGATATGGTTCTGTGATTGATCAATGAAACTGGACTGGGATTGGTCAGTGATCCTAGAAACTGATCAGCAAATGGTCAATGATACCGCTTGGGAACTGGTCAGTGATCTTGGATACTAGACAGTCATAGGGCCATAGAGTCATACTGCATAGTAGCAGACCCTTTGGCCCACCATGTTTATGCCAACCAGCAAACATCAAACACCAAATGATATTGATCCCATTTCCCTGTACTTGGTCCATAGCCTACCATGCCTTGGCATTTTAAGTGCTCATCCAGATGCTTCTTAAATATTGCGAGTATATCTGCCTCCATCATCCTCTCAGGCAGTATCTTCCATATTTCTACCACCCTCTGGATGAAAAAGTTATTTCTTGGATCTCCTCTGAACACTTGCTCCTCATGTAAACTTATGCCTTCTGGTCCTAGACACACAGTGTCATAGAGATGTACAGCATAGAAACAGATCTTTCGGTCCAACTTGTCCGTGCCAACCAGATGTCCCAACCTGATCTAGTCCCACTTGCCAATACCCGGTCCATATCCCTCCAAACCCTTCCTATTCATAAACCCATTCTGATGCCTTTTAAATGCTGTAATTGTACCAGCCTCCACCACTTCCTCTGACAGCTCATTCCATACACGCACCACCCGCTGCATGAAAACGTTGCCCCTTAGGTCTCTTCTATATCTTTCCCCTCTCACCCTAAACCTATGCCCTCTAGTTCTGGGCTCCCCCACCTCCGGGATGTGAGTTCCACACATTCCATGTAAACTATATTATCTTGAAAGCAGTTGTGAAAGGCTGAATTGTACATCCATTAAAAAACATTCAGTTATTGCACCCAAAGATGCTGATGAAAAATGCTTTTGAACATGGTACATTAATGCCTTATGGATTGATTTCAGTTCTTGCAAAATTATACAGTATGTTGTTTTGCATTTTAGCAGTAACTAATTACTTTATTTTTAAATGCAGAAGATTTTCTTCTGTAAACCACTAGTCAGTTCAATTGTGGACATAGCCTTCTGCCATAGGAGAAGAGATTCTCATGATCTACGCTATCTATACCTCTCATTATTCTGTATAGCTCAGTCAGATTCCTTCATCTGCTCCAAGGAAAACAAATGCAGCCCATCCAGTCTCTCCTCATAGCTGAGACTTTCCATCCCAGGCAACATCCTGGTGAATCTCCTGTGCTCCCTCTCCAATGAAATCACATCCCTCCGATAGTGTGGCGACCAGAACAGCACACAATATTCTATCTGTGGCCAAACCAATGTTTTATAAAATTGTAATGAGACTGCCTTGCTTCTAAATTCTACACCCTGGCCTATGAAGGCAAGGATCCTATGTATCTTCTTCACCAACCTGTTTACCTGTGCTGACCCCTTTGGCCTTCAGTACTTCCTCAGGACATGCCATTCATTGTGTATATCCTTCCCTTATTAGACCTCCCAAAATGCATCACCTCACACTTACTGGGATTAAATTCCATCTGTCATTGCTCTGTGCAGCTGATCAATATCAGACTGTAGCCTGAGACCATCCTCCTCATTATCAATAACACCACCAATTTTCATGTCATCTTCAAACTTACTATTTGTTCCTTCTACTCTGGCATCCAAGTCATCATCGCTGGCCACAGGCTTTCAATCACAAAAGCAGGCTTTGGAGTCCATGGACCATATTATTTTGGTTGTGGACAATTACACCCCCTGCTTTAGTGATTTGAAAATCTTTTGTCCTTAGTCAGAATTTGACACTGTGTCACATTGAACCAGGTGATAATAGGTCAGTGAAAGAGGTCCTGTTTAAAGGCCATCTTAAAGAGCAGGGAAAGATGAAAGGATGAAGAGGTTTAGGGAGGGAATTCCAAAGTTTTGGCCACAGGCACCTGAAGGTCTCGCCACCAACAGGCTAAGGATGGATGTTGAGGTCTGCTCTTTCTTTCAATACTGTGATCTTTGCTTTCTCCCTCTGTAACTTTTTCTTTATCTTGTGCCTGACTCTCCTGGCTGCTTACTCATTTTCTGTCTTTCTTTTTAACTGTTACTTTCCATCTCTTCCTTTTTGCTGTTTTTTTCTTTCCATTTCTCTTTCTCTACATACAAAGTGCAGGAGTAAGCCATTCAATCCGTTCAACCCAGGATTATGGCTGAATTGACTGTAATTTCAAATACACATTCTCACCCAGTCCTGGTAACCTATCACCCCCACCCCTCCCTGAACAAGCCTCTATGTATCTTGGCCTTAAAAATGTTCAAGGACTCAGCTTCCAGCAGCTTTTCAGGGAGAAATTTACAAAGACACTTAACTCTGTTTTAAATGGTCAAGCCTTCATTTATCAAACAGTGGGCCCTTGTTCTAGATTCTCACAGAAGAGGAAACATCCTCTGTGCATCCACACAATCCAGACCCCTCAGGGTTTTATATGTTTCAAACAAGTCACCTCTTACTCTTTTAAACTCTAGCAGACACAGGCCCAGTCTGTTCAACCTTTCCTCATAAGACACAGCACTCACTCCAGGGACTAATCCAGCAAATCTTGTCTAAACCCCCTCCAGTGGGTTTACATCAACAACATGATCAGTGCTGTACACAGTATTCCAGATGCAGTACCACCAGTGCCATGTATAACTGAAGTATGACCTCCCAACTCTTGCATTCAATTCCCTCCATGATAAACGATAACACTTTATTAGCCTTCTCATGCCTCATAAAGGGAGTGTGCTGGAAATCAGACCCTACTTTTCTTGGAGTAGTCACAAAAGTTCAAAATTTTATCAAAGGATGCAAAATTCTGATTTATCCGTCAGATAAATTCAGGTTAACAGAAAAGATGGCGTAGGTTTCTGTACAAACAAGAATTACTATTTGTTACAAATAGATTCTAGCTACAGATATTTCACTCTACTGGTTAAAACTCTAACCCTTTTACAAACTTCCCCTGCACATGCAGAAAAACAAAAAGAACAACAGCACACTCAACCTCAAATTTCAGTGGTGGACTCTCCCTCATTATGGGCATTTAAACGTGCATTGGATAGGCATATGGAGGATAGTGGGCTAGTGTAGGTTAGGTGGGCTTGGATCGGCGCAACATCGAGGGCCGAAGGGCCTGTACTGCGCTGTATTCTTCTATGTTCTATGTAAATACATACACGATCATTCACAAATAAGACAGACAAAAGTCAAACAGTTTGACACATATTATAGATGGAAAAATATAAAGAAGGAAAGCAAAATTCTGAAGATCCAAGTCCAGATCACAAGGTGGAAAGTTATTTCTCACAGTTCAGTAACTCGGATCACAATTTTAATTTTGTCAGCTCGGAGTGAGATGAGGAGAAATTTCTTTACTCAGGAAGTTGTTAGGATTTGGAATTTGTTGCCTGGGACTGTGGTGGAGGTGGATTCCATAGGAGGTTTCAGAAGAAAGCTGAATATCCTTTTGAAAATGATGAATTTCAAGAGCTACAGAGATAGGGCTGGAGATGGGAGTAGCTGGTATAGACAAAATATAAAATTGTAAGATTGTTTTGATGTTAGCAATGTTGTCAGCAGAATGATGCTTGTTCTTTCATTTGATAAGCTGATTGGGTGGATCTATGTATTTTCATGGATTAGAATTCTTCCTTCTAAATGTCTCATCTTCTCACTCACACAAGCTAAAGGGAGAGAGAGAGATTTTTCTGGTTGCCAGCTCTGGGTGTTTGTGCTTGCATTGCCCTTACAGGTCTGTTGCAAACCGCACCTCGACCAGTCCAAGGACTAATGTCAGATAGCTTTTGCTTAATTCATTGACTCCAGAATGAAAGACTGAGTCTCATTAATGAGGCAGACTCACTGTGCCAAAAGCAATGTAGTCTTGTACATCTAAAAATGTACACAACTGGATTTTCCAAGTTGTATATTAACTATCATAGAATCACAGTCATGTAGTCAGTACAGAAGAAGCCCTGTGACCCATCAAGCCAGCAATGACAAAAGCTGCTCTAAAACAACACTGGTCCCATTTTACAGCACTTGGCCCATAGCCTTGAATGTTATGACTGTTATGAATGTTAATTTTTAAAGGTTGTGAGGTTTCCCACTTCAACTACCCTGTCAGGCCTCAACACTGTCTGGTGAAAAAAATGTTTTCCTCAAATTCTCTCTAAACCCCCTCCTTTCACCTTATGTCTCCTTGCTATTGACCCTTCAACTAAGGGGAACAATTGCTTTCTATCCATCCTGTCCCCGCCCTTCACACCTCCATCATGTCCCCTTTAGCTGCCTCTGCTCTAAAGAAAACAAGAGTTTATCCAGCCTTTCTTTATCGGTAAACTGCTCCATTCCCGGCAACATCCTGGAGAATCTCCTCTGCCCCCCCTCCAGTGTAATCCCATCCTGCCTATAGTGTGGGGACTAGAAATGCCCACAGTACTCCAGCTGTGGCCTCACTATAGTCCTGTACATCTCCAGAATCACCTCCTTGCTCTTCCACTCTATGTCACAACTGATAACGTAGTGTCCCAATGCCGCCTTAACCAGCCTATTAACCTGCTGTACGTCGTACAGGGATCTGAGGACAAGCTCCCCAAGAAGACTCCAGCTGTTACCCTTAGTTGAAGAGTGAATAACATGGGGGTGGGAGGTGGCACAGAGGGGCTACTTGTGGCACACTGATATGTTCCTCCCTCTGAAACAGGAGGCCTAGGTTCATGTCCCACCTGTTTCAGGGGTGTAACATAACATCTCTGAACAGGTTGATAAAAAGTATCTAACAAGGGAGATATAATTTTAAGGTGGAGGAAAGGAGGTTTAGAGGGAATTTGAGGAAAGGATGACCACAACATCCTAGAGTTACAAATTCAGATCCCTGTCTCCCTCTGAGATTCCCAGCATCCCTCTGAGATTCCCAGTGACCCTCTGAGATTCCCAGTGTCCCTCTGAGATTCCCAGTGACCCTCTGAGATTCCCCGTGACCCTCTGAGATTCCCAGTGTCCTGCCATTCATTGAGTGCTCTCTTGTCATGTTAATTCTTCCAAAGTGCATCACCTCACATCAGTCAACGTTAAATCCCATCTGCCACTGATCCCATCTGACCAATCCGTTTATATCCTCCTGTAACCTAACACCTTCCTCTCATTATCAACTACCCAGCCAATCTTTGTGTCATCTACAAATGTATTTATCATCACCACACATACCCCCCCTCCATATTCTCATCTCCATCATTTATGAATATCACAAACAATAAGGAACCCAGCATTGATCCCTGTGGGACACCCACTGCACACCGAGCTCCAGTCACACAAACAGCTGTCTATCACCACCCTCTGTCTCCTGTCAGTAAGTGAATTTTGAATCCATCTTGCCAAGTTATCCTGGATCCCATTAGATTTTATGTTCTGTATTAGTTTCCCATGTGGCACCTTGGCAAAGGCCGCGCTGAAATCATATAAACTATATTATGTTAACTACATAGAACTCATAAGCCGGCAGATTTTGGAAAAATGCAGATGTAGCAGGGTTGTTATGGGTGACTTCAACATTCCCAATATTGACTAGAACCTCCCTAGTGCAGACGGTTTAGATGGAGCCATTTTTGTCAGGTGTGTTCAGGAGGGTTTCCTGACTCAGTATGTAGACAGGCCGATGAGGGGAGAGGCCATTTTGGATTTGGTGGTCGGCAATGAACCAGGACAGATGTCAGATCTCGCGGTGGGAGAACACTTTGGTGATAGTGACCATAACTGCCTCACATTTAGCACAGCCATGGAGAGGGAAAGGAGCAGTGACCGAGGGAAGATATTTGATTGGGGAAAAGGAAATTATGATGCTATCAGACAGGAGTTTGGAAAGACAGATTGGGAGCAATTGTTCCACAGAAAGGGCACAGCAGACATGTGGAGACTGTTTAAGGAGCACTTGTTGTGAGTGATGCATACATTTGTTCCTCTGAGACAGGCAAGAAGGGGTAAGATTAAGGAACCTTGGATGACAAGATCAGAAGAGCTTCTCATCAAAAGGAAGAAGGCAGCTTATGTAAGATGGAGGGAGCAAGGATCTAGCACAGCTTTAGAGGATTACAAGCTTACTAGAAAGGAGCTCAGAAATAGACTGAGGAGAGCCAGGAGGGGACACGTAAAAGGCTTGGCAGGAAGGATTAGGGAGAACCCAAAGGCATTTTACTCATACGTGAGGAATAAGAGAATGATCAGGAATAAAATAGGGCCGGTCAGTGATAGCGTAGGGAACTTGTGTGTGGAGACTGAGCAGATAGGGGAAGCCCTAAATGAGTTTTTTGCTTCGATTTTCACCAAGGAAATGGACCTTGTTGTGAATGAGAACTTTGAGGAGCTGGGATACAGTCTTGAACAGATCAAGATTGGTGAAGTTCATGTGCTGGAAATTTTAGCAATCATTAAGATTGATAAGTCCCCAGGACCAGACCAGATTTATCCTAGGTTGCTCCGGGAAGCGAGAAAGGAGGTTCCTAAGCCACTGTCAAGGATCTTTACCTTCTCACTCTCCACAGGAATCATAAAGGAGAATTGGAAGGAGGTGAATGTTGTTCCTCGACTCAAGAAGGGTAATAGGGAAATCCCTGGTAATTACAGACCAGTCAGTCTTACGTCTGTGGTCAGCAAAGTTTTGGAAAGAATTCTGAGGGATAGGATTTATGACTATTTGGAAAAGCAGAGCGTGATTAAAGGCAGTCAGCAGCTGATGCCTCGCAAATCCTATTCAGTTTTTTGAGGAGGTGACGAGACAGGTAGATGAAGGTTGAGCAGTGGATATGGTGTATATGGATTTCAGCAAGGCATTTGATAAGGTTCCCCATGGTAGGCTCATTCATAAAGTCAGGCGGTATGGGATACAGGGAGATTTGGCTGTCTGGATTCAGAATTGGTTGGCTGACAGAAGGCAGAGAGTGGTTGTAGATGGAAAGTATTCTGCCTGGAGGCCAGTGGTGAGTGATGATCTGCAAGGTTCTGTTCTTGGGCCTCTGCTCTTTGTAGTTTTTATAAATTACTTGGATGAGGAGGTTGAAGAGTTGGTTAATAAATTTGCCAATGACACAAAGGATGAAGGAGCTGTTGATAGTATCGAGGGCTGTTACAGGCTGCAGCGCAACATTGACAGGATGCAGAGCTGGACTGAGAAATGGCAGATGGAGTTCAACCTGGATAAATGCGAAGTGATGCATTTTGGAAAGTTGAACTTGAATGCTGAATATTGGATTAAAAGCAGGATTCTTGGCAGTGTGAAGGAACAGTATATCTTGGTGTTCAAGTGCATAAATCCCTCAAAGTTGCCACCCAGTGTATGGGATTGTGAAGAAAGCATATGGTGTTTTGGCATTCATTAACAGGGGGATCGAATTTAAGAGCTGCGAGATTTTGCTACAGCTCTACAAGTCCCTGGTGAGACCACACTTGGAATATTGTGTCCAGTTCTGGTCGCCCTATTATAGGAAAGATACGGAGGCTTTGGAGAGGCTGCAAAGAAGGTTTACCAGGACGCTGCCTGGAATGGAGGGCTTGTCTTACAAAGAGAGGTTGACTAAGCTCAGACTTTTCTCTCTAGAGAGAAGGAGGAGGAAGAGAGGTGACCTGATCGAGGTAACGAGAGGCATGGATAGAGTTGATAGCCAGAGACCTTTCCCCTGGGCAGGACTGACTGGCACAAGGGGTCATAGTTTTAAGGTGTCGGGGGAGGTATAGAGGAGTCGTCAGAGGTAGGTTCTTTACACAGAGAGTTGTGAATGCATGGAATGCATTGCCAGTGGTGGTGGTGGAAGCAGAATCATTAGGGACATTTAAGCAACTGTTGGACGTGCACATGGACAGCAGTGAATTGAGGGGTGCTTAGGTTATGTTATGTTATTTTAGATTTGGATTAATCCTCGGCACAATATCGTGGGCTGAAGGGCCTGGCCTGTTCTGTGCTGTACGTTTCTATGTGCTATGTTCTACATGAACTTTTTAATTTATTTCTTTATTTTTCTACTTTATAAGGACTGTAATATTGAAATTTTAACTTTATTTCTTTTTTTTCTATTTTGCACCTAGGTACCTTTGTACTTACAATGGCATCAGAAATGGTGACATTGTGTACTCTGCACTGTACTCCTACATCCCTGAACTTGAATACACAGGACAATAAAATCTAATTCTAATTCTACTCTCATATGTACACCTGGACACCTCCTCAAAAATTCAATCAAAACAAATTCTGGTTCTGTCAAAACCACGCTGACTATCCCTGATCAAACCTTGTCTCTCCAAGTGGAGTTCAATTCTCTCCTTCACTATTTTCTCCAATAGTTTCCCTACCACCGATGTGAGACTCACTGGTCTGTAATTCCCTGGTTTATCTCTACCACCCTTCTTGAAATGTCCTCCAATCCTCTAGCACCTTCCCTGTGACTAGAGAGGAACTAATGAGCTTATAAAGTAGTCAGGGCCATAAGAAACTAAGGAGAGTTTTGGACATAGCCCAGTTAACCTTGCAAGCCAGCCTTCCATACACTGACTCCATCTATACTTCCTGCTGCCTCCAAAAGGCAGCCAACACATTCAAAGGGTTGTTTGTGTGTGGAATGAACTGCCAGAGGAAGTGGTAGTTGCAGGTACAATACAACATTTAAAAGACATTTGGGCAGGTACATGAATGGGAAAGGTTTGGAGGAATATGGACCAAATGCAGACAGATGGGACTAGTTTAGTTTGGGAAACTTGGTGGGTGTGGATGAGCTGGGCCAAATGGTCTGTTTCCATGACTCCATCTGGGGAGTCACAGAAGGTCAATCGCAAAGCTGCACAGAGACCACTCAGCAGGTTCACTCACTCAACTTTCCAAGTTGATCGGGGGTGGAGGTGGGGAACTGTGTGTATCGGCCACAATCAATCCTGGGAGGGTGTCTGCTCACTGAAAGTCAAGTGTGTTTGTCAGGGCCCATCAGGCAGCGAAGTCAGAGAAGTCAGTTGTGGGTATTGAAGGGAATGCGCTGGGATGCAGAGGGCACAGTAATGGGGAATAGGGAATGGGGACAGTAGAGCATTGGAGAACATTGGTTCCTGTAGCGGGAGAGGGATGGTATTATCAACGGTCACCACAACTGCATCTTCAGTATAAGGAGAGGTCAGCACAATGGGCAGCCGGGGGCTAAGCTGTAGGGCTCAGGGGGTCATTGTTGGGGGATGATGAAAGAGTTGGATGGGAACATGTGGAAGCTCAGAACTAATGAGAGTGCAAGGAAGAAAGGAAAATGAGGGTTTTGGGGTGTGGCCTTGGTTATCAGACTGACCCTGTGACTCTAGGTGAAAGTGAGGACTGCAGATGCTGTAGATTAGAGTTGAGAGTGTGGTGCTGGAAAAGCACAACAGGTCAGGCAGCATCCGAGAAGCAGGAGAATCGCTGTTTCAGGCAAAAGCCTTTCATCTGGAATGAGGCTGGAAGTCTCACTGACCAGTGCGGCCACTGTTGACATCCATCATTATCCAAACTATATGTGCACAACAGAAATGACTAATATAACACTCCTGTTTAGGAATAGAGAAAGGCAGAAGACAGGAAGCTATAGGGGTAGTTTCTTTACTCAGAGAGTAGTAGGGGCGTGGAATGGCTTGCCTGCAACAGTAGTAGACTTACCGACATTAAGGGCATTTAAATGGGCATTGGACATACGTATAGATAATAATGGAACGGTGTAGGTTAGATGGGCATTAGATTAAGACCATAAAACTACAAGACATAGTAGGAGTGGAAATAAGGCCATTCGGCCTAGTGAGTCCACCTCCTCATCTCAGTTCTAAAGGGTCATCCCTTCACGTTGAGGCTGCGCCCTCAGATCCTAGTCTCTCCTACTGGTAGAAACATCTTCTCCACAACCACTGTAACCAGGCCTCTCAGTATTCTGTCAGTTTCAATGACATCCACCTCATCCTTCTAAACTCCACTGAGTACAGACCCAGAGTCCTCAACCATTCCTATATAATCCTATATCTTGGGGTTTTATGGCCAATGGCTGTTACCAACCTGGAATGGGCAGAGTCTGTGTTCATTTTCTGACTGAGCATGTGGGCTCCAATTGTAAGTGATGTGAGACTCTTCAAGGACCAGTTGCACAAATCACTTACACAGTTCAGCCTGAAGGCATTGTTATCACAGAGTGCTATATGTGGACCGCATGCAGTAACTAACTGTGCGATATCAATCTTGATCACAAGAACACCTGACCATACCAATGGTCATGACAGATTGCTCAGAGCCATCTCTGTGATCACGGATGACCTTTCACCTGTCACAATCTGGGCTGCACAGGAACTAGGAGCTCAATCTCCCTCACATTGAACTGTAAGCATTGCTGACATGTTCTCATTTGTACATTGTCTCGGTGATGCTGGGGGAATGGGAACAAGGTTTCCTTAAACCTTCCCACCCCCCCACTTCCAGTCTCCCAATGTATTTAAGAACATGTGCTGCATGCATTGCAATAGCTACCCTATGTCTAAGGTACATGTTGAGGTATTATGTGTTGTCTTTTCCAGTGTGCTCCATGTCCCACTGCCTGGAGGACTGCACTAAATGTCACTTTTGAGTGATGTCAATGCTGGTTAATCATTGCACTAACAACCTGCTCTGTTTCTGATATTCCCTGTGGACAGTCATTAGAATTGTGCCTGATGGTTCCACTGTCGCTGCGATGTTACACAGGTACAGAGAAATGGAAGAGAAACAAATGTGCCAGTAAGCCCATGTGCAGCAGCAACCTCCAGCAGGTAGGACAGCCTCAACATGGAGGGGTCACAGCTGAAGGTCCCCTCAGGAGTTAAGGAGGACCAGTGTCTATGGTCCTTGATGCCATTTCCTCCAGATGAGCAAGATGCAGTGTCGGTGCAGACTGAGAATGCCTGGGACGTTGTCACTGAATGATCATAGAATCCCTACAATGTGAAAGCAGGTCATTCAGTCCATCGGGTTCATACCATCCCTGTGAAAAGATCCCACACAAACCCCCTACCCTAACCCTGTAACCCTGCATTTCCCATGGCTAACCGGCACATCCCTGGACACTATGGACAATTTCCTATGGCCAATCCATCTAACCTACTCACCTTGGACTGTGGGAGGAAACCCACGCAGACCTAGGGAGAATGTGCAAACTCCACACAGATGGTCTGCCTGAGAGTGGAATCCAACCTGGATCCCTGGTGCTGTGAAACAGCGGTGCTAACCACTGAGCCACCGGACCACCCTTGTTCTCTGTTCTTTTTTTCGCTCCTTCAGTTTTTATTTACAATCTTAGTCATCTACCTTTTTATCAAATGTAAGTGATGGGGAGGTGATGGCCTAGTGGTATTATCGTTAGACTATTAATCCAGAAACTCAGGGAATGTCCTGGGGACCTGGGTTGGAATCCTGTCACGGCAGATGGTGGAATTTGAATTCAATAAAAATAAACCTGGAATTAAGAATCCACCTTGAAACCATTGCCGATTATCTAAAAAACCCATCTGGTTCATTAATGTCCTTTAGGAAAGGAAGCTACCATCCTTACCTGGTCTGCCCTACATGTGACTCCAGACCCCCAGCAATGTGGTTGACTCTCAGTTGCCCTCTGAAATGGCCTAGCAATAGCCAGTTGTACCAATTGCTACAAATTCTCAAAAAAAATGAAACCCAAAGCACATGGACTGCAGCGGTTCAAGAAGGCAGCTCACTCCCACCTTCTCAAGGGCAATTAGGGATGGGCAGTAAATGCTGGCCCAGCCAGCCATGCCCCCGTCCCAGAAAATGAATAAAAAACACCTTCATGTTACTTATCCAATCTACATTCGGACCATGTTGAGTATTATTTGCTCACTTCTTCCATACTGCTTCAAAACCTGTTGGTTCTTATTCATCTTTTAGGAGTACTTTGCTGGATCATATTTATTCCAACATCCTCCAAATTCTTCAACAAAGGCCTTCACAATATCATTGTTTTTAATGATGATTACATTTTCTTTATTTCTAAAAAATGCCTTCCAAAGATCCAGTTACAAGAATCGATCCATCAATTACAGCAAATTTGTGGTGTACATAGTTTGCATCCTGATCATGTCAGACTTGTATACCAGCTCTCCTGAAGGTGCTGACCTGTCAGCGAGCTAGCGTCATGTAGTTTGAGTCAGTGATAGCCCATACCTGCACCCCGTGGCTGTGCACTGCCAACATTGAGCTGCTGGAGATGGTCAACATGCAGACATCGAGTGAGTGGTGAGCACAGAACACCGGCCGGTTCAGTGTACTCTCCCAATGCGATAGGCACCATTACAACGGCCAGGTCTCCAACACAGCAGTGGATGCACGCACATCACTGGTAATCTGGGCACTACTCATGACATCTCAGATAGCCTCGCCAGCCTGATACAACCATTAACCCACCAGTCTGCAGCACACACAACCTCTGCACCTGGCACCCAGTTAATGCCAACTGCTGGCGTGGGTGGGTGCTGTGATCTGATGGTGTGACTGGCCATCCTTATCCCAGTTTTGAAACGATGGGCTGCTTGCAAGGAGCACCAGTATGACACTCTCAATCCTCCACTCCCCAATATGTCAATGCTGTTACTGAAGGAGTTTGTGCCAGATCACATCCCCTCATCTCATTTCCCAGTGATGAGTCTCAGGCACTGGGCCTGGCCAAGGTAGCTGGCTTTTCCCCTAGGCACTGGGTGTGACAGACAGTGCTCACCAGGTCATACAGCATGGAAACAGACCCTTCAGCCCAACCAGACCATGCTGAACATAATCCCAAACTAATGTTATACTGAGGGCACAATATCATAAGGTGACTGATTTCTTCAACAGAAAGGGATTCTTCAACAGAAAGCTGGTTCAGTGTGCTACGTGCTTGATGTGGGAGGTCAACAACTCTGGTGTGTTTGGCTCGTATAAGTGTGGAAAGTGTGTGCACGTTCAGCTACTGACAGAGCATATTGCAGCACTGATGAAAGAACTCGAGGACCTTAGGCTCATCCGAGAGAACGAGATCTTTCTGGACAGGACCTTCAGCGAGGTTATTACACCAATCGTACCAGAAGAGAGCAGACGATGAGGAAGGCAGAGAGGAGACAGGTGCAAGAGACCCCGGGGGAAGTACCTGTCAGGAACAAGTTGAATCTTTTGGAAACAGTTGAGACAGATGACACTGCCAGTCCGCGAGGCGGCCAGGTCTGTCAATCAAAAGTTGACGTGGAGACAGAGCGGAAGAGTAGGACATCGCACAGAGCTGTGGTAATAGGGGACTCCATAGTGAGAGGAACTGACTGGGGTTTTTGTGGCAGCAGACGGGACTAAAGGATGGTGTGTTGCCTTCCTGGTGCCAGGGTTAAAGACATCACAGACAGAGTGCAAGAAATCCTCAAGGACGAAGGTGAAGAGCCAGAGGTGGTGGTACATGTCAGCACAAATGACGTCGGGAAGAAGAGGAGGAACATACTACAGCGGGACTTCAGAAAACTAGGAAGAAGGCTGAAAAGCAGGACGTCCAAGGTGGTTATCTCCGGTTTGCTTCCAGTTCCTCGGGCTAGTGAGGCCAGAAACAGGGAGATAATGGACTTGAACATGTGGCTGGGGAACTGGTGCAGGAAGCAAGGATTTAAATTCTTGGATCACTGGGGTATGTTTTGTGGTAAGCATAAATTATACAAGAGAGACGGTTTGCACCTTAATAGGTTAGGGACCAGCATTCTGGCAGGCAGGTTTGCTACTGCAACACCGCTACATTTAAACTAAGTAGCGGGAGTGGGGGGGGGGACAAAGTGGATGTTTAAGAAGGAAATTGGAGGGAAAGTTAGAACAAGGGAAGTCAAGAAAGACAACTGTATCAATGAGGCAGAAAACTTGGAAAGGGATCATGCTGTAAGGATGAGTGAAATAGGAGTTGACGGGAAGGGTGAGGGCAGTAACAAATTATAAATACTATACATGAATGCACGAAGCATTAGAAATAAGATGGATGAGCTTGAGGCTCTTTTGGAAATTGGCAGATACGATATTGTGGGGATAACTGAGACATGGCTTCAAGTGGACAAGGCCTGAGGAATGAATATTCAAGGCTACACGTGCTATCATAAGGACAGACTGACAGGCAGAGGGGGCGGGGTGGCCATGTTGGTAAGGGATGATATTCAGTCCCTTGCGCGAGGGGACCTAGAATCAGGGGATGTAGAATCAGTGTGGATAGAGCTGAGAAATACTAAGGGCAAAAAGACCCTCTTGGGAGTTATCTACAGGCCCCCAAACAGTAGTCTGGATGTCGGCAGTAAGTTAAATCAGGAGCTGAAATTGGCCTGTCGCAACGATGTTAATACAGTTGTTATGGGGGATTTCAACATGCAGGTAGACTGGGAGAATCAGGATTGTATTGGACCGCAAAAAAGAGACTTTGTGAAGTGCCTCAGAGATGGATTCTTAGAACAGCTGGTGCTGGAGCCGACCAGGGAGAAGGCAATTCTGGATCTGGTATTGTGCAACGAACCAGAATTGATCAGGGACCTCGAAGTGAAGGAGCCATTGGGAAGTAGTGACCATAATACAATAAGCTTCAATCTGCAATTTGAGAGGGAGAGGGTACAATCGGAAGTGACAATATTTCTGTTGAATAAAGGGAACTATGGAGCTATGAGGGAGGAGCTGGCCAAAGTTCAATGGTGCAATACCTTAGCAGGGATGACAGTGGAGGAACAATGGCGGATATTTCTGTGTATAATGCAGAAGTTGCAGGATTAGTTCATTCCAAAAAGGAAGAAAGATCCTAGGAGGAGGCATGGGTGACCGTGGCTGACGAGGGAAGTTAAGAAACATATAAAGTTAAAAGAGAAAAAATATAACATGGCAAAGATAAGTGGGAAAACGGTGGACTGGGAAGCTTTTAAAGAACAACAGAGGATTACTAAGAAGGAAATATGCAGAGAAAAAATGAGGTACGAAGATAACCTGGCCAATAATATAAAGGAGGATAGTAAAAGTTTTTTTAGGTATGTGAAAGGCAAAAAAAAGGTTAAGACTAAAATTGGGCCCTTGAAGACAGAAACAGGGGAATATATTACGGGGAACAAAGAAATGGCAGAAGAATTGAATTGGTACTTCAGATCTATGTTCACTGGGGAAGACACAAGCAATCTCCCTGAGGTAACAGTGGCTGAAGGACCTGAACTGAAGGGAATTTATATTTGCCAGGAATTGGTGTTGGAGAGACTGTTAGGTCTGAAGGTTGATAAGTCCCCGGGGCCTGATGGTCTACATCCCAGTGTACTGAAGGAGGTGGCTCGAGAAATCGTGGATGCGTTGGTGATTATTTTCCAGAGTTCGATAGATTCGGGATCAGTTCCTTCGGATTGGAGGATGGCTAATGTTGTACCACTTTTTAAGAAAGGTGGGAGAGAGAAAGCAGGAAATTATAGACCAGTTAGTCTGACCTCTGGTGGGAAAGATGCTGGAGTCTATTATAAAGGATGGAATTATGACACATCTGGATAGTAGTAATAGGATAGGTCAGAGTCAGCATGGATTTATGAAGGGGAAATCATGCTTGACTAATCTTCTGGAATATTTTGAGGATGTAACTCTGAAGATGGACGAGGGAGATCCAGTAGATGTAGTGTACCTGGACTTTCAGAAAGCTTTTGATAAAGTCCCACATAGGCGGTTAGTGAGCAAAATTAGGGCGCATGGTATTGGGGGCAAAGTACTAACTTGGATTGAAAGTTGGTTGGCTGACAGGAAACAAAGAGTAGCGATAAACGGCTCCATTTCGGAAAGGCAGGCAGTGACCAGTGGGGTATTGCAGGGATCAGTACTGGGACCGCAGCTTTTTTACAATATATGTTAATGATATAGAAGATGGTATTAGCAATAACATTAGCAAATTTGCTGATGATACTAAGCTGGGTGGCAGGGTGAAATGTGATGCGGATGTTAGGAGATTACAGGGTGACCTGGACAAGTTAGGTGAGTGGTCAGATGCATGGCAGATGCAGTTTAATGTGGATAAATGTATGGTTATCCACTTTGGTGGCAAGAACAGGAAGGCAGATTATTACCTCAATGGAATCAATTTAGGTAAAGGGGCAGTACAGAGAGATCTGGGTGTTCTTGTACACCAGTCAATGAAGGTAAGCATGCAGGTACAGCAGGTAGTGAAGAAGGCTAATAGCATGCTGACCTTCATAACAAGGGGGATTGAGTATAGAAGCAAAGAGGTTCTTCTGCAGCTGTACAGGGCCCTGGTGAGACCACACCTGGAGTACTGTGTGCAGTTCTGGTCTCCAAATTTGAGGAAAGACATTCTGGCTATTGAGGGAGTGCAGCATAGGTTCACGAGGTCAATTCCTGGAATGGTGGGATTACCTTACACTGAAAGACTGGAGCAACTGGGTTTGTATACCCTTGAGTTTAGAAGACTGAGCGGGGATCTGATTGAGACGTATAAGATTATTAAAGGATTGGACACTCTGGAGGCAGGAAACATGTTTCCGCCGATGGGTGATCCAGAGGACACAGCTTAAAAATATGGGGTAGACCATTTAGGACAGAGATGAGGAGAAACGTCTTCACCCAGAGAGTGGTGGCTGTGTGGAATGCTCTGCCCCAGAGGGCAGTGGAGGCCCAGTCTCTGGATTCATTTAAGAAAGAGTTGGATAGAACTCTCAAAGATAGTGGAATCAAGGGTTATGGAGATAAGGCAGGAACAGGATACTGATTAGGAATGATCAGCCATGATTATATTGAATGGTGGTGCAGGCTCAAAGGGCTGAATGCCCTACTCCTGCACCTATTGTCTATTGGATCTGCATGGGTTTCCTCCCCCAGTTCAAAGGTTAGGGTGGATTGGTCATGGGAAAGTGTCCTGTTGTGTCCAGAGATGTATGGGCTAGGTGGGTTAGCCATTGCAAATGCAGAGTTACGGGGATAGGGTGGATCTGGGTAGGATGCTCTTCAGAGGGTCAGTGTGGATTTGATGGGCCAAATGGCCTGTTCTCACACTGTAGGGATTCAATGTCATGTTTAACTGATGTGTGATCAGTGGCACCAGATCTTCAGCATCTGCTGCAGGCATCCTGGGAGATGCAATGATGCCCATATCCTTGAGAATCCTCATGTTCCAGCTTGGTTTATAGGTCTGGAGGCCACACAAGGATGGTCACTGAGAGACAAGCACTGGCTTCTGCAACCGTGAAGCCGGCTGTTGGGACAATGCTGCCTGGCCTTGTGGTGGAGAATCCCATGCTTCCCCCAGGGGTGGGGTTTCAATGCTTGAATCTGTCAGGGTTGGGGGAGGAGCGTCCGGCACAGCTCAGACACAGCCAGCTACATAATCCGACCATGCTGTGCTCTATGCACATCCACCTGGGAAACCTTCACTCCATTCTGTCCGTGGTCAGAATCACCTTCCTCAGCTGGTACAAGACAACAGCAGGATACTTACTTCATGAGGTGAGTGAGAGATAGTTGTGTGAGAACGCACTCTAGTTCACAGACAGAATACTCCCAGACTTGCTAAGTTTTCCCAGCAACTTTGTTTCTGATTTCCAACCTCCAGTCTCATTCTTTCTGTATCCTGTCTGTCTGTCTCTCTCTCCGTCTGTTCTCTCTCTATGTCTATGTCTCTGTCTCTATCTCTCTCTGTGTGTCTATCCGGTCTGGTCTCTCTGTCTCTCTCTCTCTTTCTCTCTGTCCGGTCTGGTCTCTCTCTGTCTGTCTGTTTGAAGAGGGCGCTTTGAGCCGGGATTGAGCTGAATGAACCAAGCCGCCCAGAACGTCACTGAGCCTGCTTATAAAACCCAGCAGGGGGAGAGGAGAGAGGGACAGTGGAGCCGGACTGAGAGGCAGACAGTGTGTGTATGTGTGAGAGGGGGAGAGGAACAGGCTGCCTGCTGATCTCACTGGGGAAGGGGTGTATAAATATCCAGAAGGTTTTCAGATCCACCTTCCCCAAAACAGAGAAAGGGAGAGACAGAGGCAGAGAGGAGCAAGGAGCGGAACCACACTCGGAGAGAGCGGAACGGCTGGGAAGTTTGGAAGCTGAGTTTGGAACGATATTGTGGGGAAGCGAGTGAGCAGCAGAAAGTGTTCCCGGAGCAGATCCAGAGAGTGCCCCCGGGGCTGGAGAGTGTGTTCCCGGAGCAGATCCAGAGAGTGCCCCCGGGGCTGGAGAGTGTGTTCCCGGAGCAGACCCAGAGAGTGCCCCCGGGGCTGGAGAGTGTGTTCCCGGAGCAGACCCAGAGAGTGCCCCCGGGGCTGGAGAGTGTGTTCCCGGAGCAGATCCAGAGAGTGCCCCCGGGGCTGGAGAGTGTGTTCCCGGAGCAGACCCAGAGAGTGCCCCCGGGGCTGGAGAGTGTGTTCCCGGAGCAGATCCAGAGAGTGCCCCCGGGGCTGGAGAGTGTGTTCCCGGAGCAGACCCAGAGAGTGCCCCCGGGGCTGGAGAGTGTGTTCCCGGAGCAGATCCAGAGAGTGCCCCCGGGGCTGGAGAGTGTGTTCCCGGAGCAGACCCAGAGAGTGCCCCCGGGACTGGAGAGTGTGTTCCCGGAGAGTGCCCCCGGGGCTGGAGAGTGTGTTCCCGGAGCAGATCCAGAGAGTGCCCCCGGGACTGGAGAGTGTGTTCCCGGAGAGTGCCCCCGGGGCTGGAGAGTGTGTTCCCGGAGCAGATCCAGAGAGTGCCCCTGGGGCTGGAGAGTGTGTTCCCGGAGAGCGCCCCCGGAGCTGGAGAGTGTGTTCCCGGAGCAGATCCAGAGAGTGCCCCTGGGGCTGGAGAGTGTGTTCCCGGAGAGCGCCCCCGGAGCTGGAGAGTGTGTTCCCGGAGCAGATCCAGAGTGCCCCTGGGGCTGGAGAGTGTGTTCCCGGAGCAGATCCAGAGTGCCCCTGGGGCTGGAGAGTGTGTTCCCGGAGAGTGCCCCCGGAGCTGGAGAGTGTTCCCGGAGCAGATCCAGAGTGCCCCTGGGGCTGGAGCAGCAGCATGTGTGTCCAGCGGTTGGTGCTGCTCCTGAGCGCCGTGGACCTGGCGGTAGTGACCGGGGCACTGTCCACCTGTACCACGTTGGACACCGAGCACATCAAGAGGAAGCGGGTGGAAGCGATCAGGGGCCAGATCCTCAGTAAACTGAGACTGACCAGTCCCCCGGAGGATCCGAGTCCGGCAGAGGTACCAGCCCAGGTTCTGGCAATGTACAACAGCACCCGGGAGTTACTGCAGGAGCTGGCCAGAGACCGGCAGCAAGGCTGTGTCACACACAACACCGACTTTGAGTACTATGCAAAGGAGCTCTACAAGTTTGATATGATCCAGGGGCCTGCCGTGGACAGTAAGTGTGGGGAAAACGCCCCAAAGTCCCTCTCCCCACCAGTGGGTACAGACCCTAACCCAAACTGGGACACACTCAGTTCATCATGGTCCAAAGTGTCAGGGGGCTGCAGGGAATGTCACACAGGACCTACCCCCTGCATCCAACAGCACCGTTGGGTGCCACTTGAGTGGGCGGGGGAGGGGGTGTTACTGCTCACTTGGCAACTGTGAGGTTCTTTCTGCATCCCCCCCCCCCCCCCCCACACACACACACAATCACCAGCCCCTCACCCAGCTCTCTTCATACTCCCTCACCCTCTCCTTCCCCTCCCCTCTCTGCCTTGGTCACCCTGTCCCCACCCACTCAGATAGTTGGTCAGTCTTGCTGGGCAGTAGCTGGGCGTTATGGTGGCCAGGCACTCCCAGCATTCCTAGTGCCAGGGAAAGGCCTCTATCAAAACTGCAAGTCTCATGATGAGAGAAGAGAACTGGAGAAACCCTGATCCAATAGGCTGCTAACAACAAAATCACATCTAAGGCCCATGCTGAAAATCATCACATTAACCAAGCTAATGCGATGACTCCACAGGAAAATCATGCATTTCTAGAGCACCTTTTTCCACCTCCGGATATCTCAAAAGTCTTTGCAATCAATGAGGTGCCCTTGGCACCTTGTCATTATTGGTGTGTAGAAGAAGCAGAAGCAGAAATGTGCACAGCAAGCTCCCACATTCCAAACTGAGAATGACAGGGTATTTCAGCAGAGTCAAAAACTCATCCTGACCATAGTTACCATAGTAAGATCTAGCTATACTGACATAGGTCCTTGGGAATTCTTTAATATATAAATTTATTGCAATCACTAGAGGTCAACCAACATTAACTTCCAGCTCTGCCTGGAAATAGTGTCATAGAGATGTACAGCATGGAAACAGACCCTTCGATCCAACTCGCCCATGCTGACCAGATATTCCAACACAATCTAGTCCCACCTGCCAGCACCTGGCCCATATTCCTTAAAACCCTTCCTATTCATATACCCATCCAGATGGCTTTTAAATGTTGCAATTGTACCAGCCTCCACCACTTCTCTAATAGGCGATTCCATACATGTCCCTTTTAAAAGTGTTGTTGTTTTGACTTTTTTTCTCCAAAGTTCTGCTGTTCCAAAACAATGCAACAGTATATAAAATAGTGACTGCTGCTCCTGGAATTCAAGGAAATCACCTCCAACACCTAAAATACCTCAAAAAAGGAACAGCTGTTACAGCCAGAATTTTTTCTCATCTTCCATCTTGGGTTACCCAGAATCCTTCTGTGTCATTAATGAAAATATCCAATTTCACACTGAATAGGAGAGTATCACCCATAATCCTCCACCACATACTCCCAGGACAGGAACAACATGGAGTCAGATGCAGAGTAAAGCTCCCTATACACTACCCCATCAAACACTCCCAGGACAGGGACAACACAGGGGTTAGTCACAGAGTAAAGCCCCTCTCCACTGTCCCCATCAAATACTCCTGGGACAAGGGACAGCACATGGTTAGATACAGAGTAAAGCTCCCTCCACACTGTCCCCATCAAACACTCCCAGGACAGGGACAGCATGCAGTTAGATCCAGAGTAAGGCTCTCTCTACATTGCCACCATCAAACAGTTTCAGGTCAAGTGTAGCATTGAGTTAAATCTAAGGGACAATGATAAAATATGTGTTTCTCAGTGAGGATCCTGTATTTGGCCTGGGTAGATTTCTCAGGATTTGTGCCTGATGATTTGCTGGTAAATTATAATGTTTTATTAATTTAGTGCAGTGTGTACTCCAGGTGTGAGCTCCTCATAAGAAGGTTCTCAGCCTGAGCTCCTCGTACCCCTTGAGAGATTGTGCGCTAACCCCAAGTCCAGTTTATACAGACTGAGTGCGACCCTTCCTGTCACTGTCCCCTCTGTGGCAACTTTAATGCTCAGGCCCCAGCAGAGGAGCCCAGCAGCCAGCAGAGGGAGCAGACTGCCATCAAACAGCTGTGTGTGCCTGGACCATGCTGCTGCTTCATCCTGTTTACAAACAAGCTGTAGCCTTTCTCCCTGCCAAGCTCCAGATAATCAAGGCACCAAGTGCCTCACAGAAAACCCTGGCTCTGAGAACCTGCATGCAAGGATGTGTTGACACTTGCATAACTCTCCACACAAGGTCCTTCCCCGACTGGGGAGCTCCCTATATAGCACCATGAAACATCCAAAGGCAATGACACAGTGAACAGCAGCCTGTCCAATTGAAAACTGAATGCACTCCTGCTGAATCCTTGAGCAATATTTCTCACAGGTTGCCTATTTTGCTTCCTCGCTGACTCCTGACCCAGATCTGCTCCTTGTCTGGGCAGACAGAGTGGCAGAGTTATCAATGCCAGTCATATCCTGAGCGCAAACACACAACTGATTTTGGCTGTTTGCAGGGGTTTTCTGGTTGGTGCTGAATTAGGGGCAGTTTCAATGTTTAGGCTTGAGAGTGGCAGGAATTCTCTGTGTAATAACCTGGGCTATTAACAGTGACAGGAGGGGTGAGAAGGATCATGTTAAGCTTAGTGCAATAGTATTGTCACTTCCCTTAGAGAATGCTGGATCTTCACTGGATTGAGGGAGAGGGGCTGTACTTCTGATAAAGAGTCAGTGATTACTGAAACACTGAGTAAGGCTCCTGACCCTGGTCAATGCGACACTCCATCACTGCACTGAGTTAGGCATGATCATTGGGAGCAGTTCGACTGTCATCATTGCCCTGTCACTGTGCCAGAATTCTTCAACAGGAGGTTGTTTATGGTGTGGACTGAAGGAAATTCAGAAAGTGCTGACAGAAAGCAGTCAGTTTTTGTAACCCGAGTTCAGCTAGTGTACATTCTCTTTGTTAATACTAGTCAGTCTCCTTCCTGAGCAATGCAATCAGCATAGACTGATTGATCCTTGGGTGAACTGAGTTTAGAGGATGCAAGATCAGAGATCCATTTCAGAAAATGCCCTTAACGCAACTATCATGCTCGATGAATGACCTTCCCTCCATTATAAGATCAGAAGTGGGGATGTTTGCTGATGGTTGCACAATGTTCAGCACCAATCATGACTCCTCTGATACTGAAATAGTCCGTGTTCAAATGCAGCAAGATCTGGACAATATCCAAACTTGGGCTGACAAGTGGCAAGTAACATTTGTGCCACACAAATGCCAGGCAATGACCATCTTCAACAAGGAAGAATCTAATCGTTACACCTCGACATCATTAAATCCCCAACTATCAACATTCTGGGGTTGCCATTGACCAGAAAATGAACTGATCTAAGCATACAAATACAGTGGCTACAAAAGCAGGTTAGAAGCTAGGAATACTGCAGTGAGTAACCTGACTCCCCAAAGCCTGTCCATCAACCACAGGGCACATGTCAGGAGTATGACCCAGTACTCCCCAATTGCCTGATTAAGTGCAGCTCCAACAATATTCAAGAAGCTTGACACCATCCAGGACAAAGCAGCTGCTTGATTAGCATCACATTCACAAACACCCATTCCCTCCACCACTGACGCTCAGTAGCAGCAGTATGTACTATCCACAAGATGCACTGCAGAAATTCACCAAAGACCCTCAGACAGCACCTTCCAAACCAACAACCAATTCCATTTAGAAGGACAAAGGCAGCAGATACATGGGAACACTACCCCCTGCAAGTTCCCCACCAAGCCATTCACCATTCTAACTTGGAAATATATTGCCGTTCCTTCAGTGTCACTGGATCAGAATCCTAGAATTCCCCCCTTCAGGGCATTGTGACTTTACCTACAGCACATGGACTGCAGCGGTTCAAGAAGGCAGCTCACCTCCACCTTCTCAAGGGGCAACTAGGGACAGGCAATAAATGATGGCCCAGCCAGTGACTGGTACAACCCATGGAGTGAAGTAAAAATATTACTTATGTGCTCTGTGTGGGTGAAAATCACAGCTCTGTCTAGTTAATATAACAGGTTACTTAGTTTATTTATATAATGGTTAAAAAGTAAACCCTGACCCTAAACCTTAACCCTAAATTGACCCTAATTCTAACCCGACGATGATAATTTCATCCTTTGGAAATTTTGACCAAATCCCATGACCCCTTAACACCAGCCGATATCACCCTGGATCATGTAATTGCTCCTTTGAATTTGACTCTTGAATGCCAGATATTATTCTATTGTATCTAGTCTGCACTGCTATCAAGGTCAGTTACCTTGGCAGTTTGGCTAAGTTGGGACTGTTTTCCTTGGGGAGTAGATTGAGGGAAGATTTGTTCAAGGTATTTCAGATGCTGAAAGGTCTCCCTCAGATAGAGAGGGAGAAACTGCTTCCATTGGTGCAAGGATTTCTAGCCGAGGACCCAATCTCTGGTAGTTTGTAAAAGAGGCAGGAGGGGAGACGAGAAGAAGGCAGTGCGTGGATCAGGTCTGGAATGTGTTGGCTGAGAACGTGGTGGATGCAGGCTTGGATTCCGAAGAGAATTGGATGATCGTCTGAACAGGAAAAAAATTGCTATAACACCAAAAGACATAGCAGCAGAATGAGGCAATTCGGCCCATCAAGTCTGCTTTTTTGAACTCACCCGAGTGACATGGACATCACTAGCTGAGCCAGCATTTATTGCCATCACTAATTGCCCTTGAGAAGGTGGGGGTGAGCTGCCTTCCTGAACCATATGCTGTAGGTAGAGTCACAATTTCCTTAGGGAGGGAATTCCAGGATTTTGGCCCTGCGACAGTGAAGGAACAGTGATATATTTCTAAGTCAGGATGGTAAGTGGCTCGGAGGGGAACCTGCAGGGGGTAGTGTTCCTATGTATCTACCTCCCCTGTCCTTCTAGATGGAAGTGGGCGTGGGTTTGGAAGGTGCTGTCTGAGGAACTTTGGTGAATTTCTGCAGCGCATCTTGTAGATAGTACACACTGCTGCTACTGAGCGTCAGTGGTGGAGGGAGTGGGTGTTTGTGGATGTGGTGCCAATCAAGCGGCTGCTTTGTCCTGGATGGTGTCAAGCTCCTTGAGTGTTGTTGGCGCTGCCACTATCCAGGCAAGTGGAGAGTATTCCCTCACACTCCTGACTTGAGCCTCGTAGATTTGGGGAGTCAACAAGTGAGTTACTCACTGCAGTATTCCTAGCCTCTGACTAGCTCTTGTAGCCACTTTTAAAAGGAACTTGATAAGTTTCTGCTCAATTATAACCCGCCAGGTTGTTGTTAATGGGGAATCCAATGATGGTATCACCATTGAATATCAAGGGACAGTGGTTAGATTGTCTCTTATTGGGGATGGTCATTGTCTGGCATTTGTGTGGTGTGAATTTAACTTGCCACTTGTTGGCCCAAGCCTGGATATTGTCCAGATCTTGTTGCATTTGAACATGAACTGCATCACTATCTGAGGAGTCGTGAATGGTGCTGAATATTGTGCAATCATAAGCGAACATCCCCACTTCCGACCTTATGATGGAGGGAAGGTCATTGATGAAGCAGCTGAAGATGGTTGGGCCTAGGACACTCCCCTGTGGAACTCCTGCAGAGATGTCCTGGAGCTGAGATGACTGACCTCCAACAACCACAACCATCTTCTTCTGTGTCAGGTCTGACTCCAACCAGCAGAGACTTTGCCCCCTGATTCCCACCAATTCCAGATTTACCAGGGCTCCTTGATGCCACACTCGGTCAAATTCAGCTCTTTTGTCTATATTTGAATCAAGGCTGTCATGAGGTCAGGAGTTGACCGGCCCTGGCAGAACC
>NW_028270146.1:5465923-5568678 GCF_037043375.1 Chiloscyllium plagiosum
AGGTGCTGTCTGAGGATCTTTGGTGAGTTTCTGCAGTGCACCTTGTAGATGGTACACACTGCTGCTACTGAGCGTTTGTGCTGGGGGGAGTGAATATAGATTTTTAAAAAATTAATTCACATGATGAGGGTGTCACGGCCAAGCCACAGGGCAATTAAAAGTCAGCCACATTGCTGTGAGTCTGGAATCATGTGTAGGTCAGACCAGGTAAGGATGATAGATTTCTTCCTTCAGGGACATGAGTGAACCAGATGGGTTTTCCCCCCAAAAATTAATTCACAGCCATCATTGGGCTCTTCCTTCCAGATTTTAGTTAAGTTTAAACTATACCATATGCTGTGGCAGGATTTGAACTTGGGTCCCTAAAATGGTACCTAACTCTCAGGATTAATAGTGTAGCGATAATACCACTAGGCCATTCTCTCCTCTACTAATGTAGTATCAGTCAAGTGGCTGCTTTGTCCTGGATGGTGTCACCTTCCTGAATGTTGGAGTTGCACCCATCCAGTAAAGTATTCCCAGTTGGACTCTTGTTTACTACTTATTGTTTCACAATTAAAACTATTTGAAAGTTTATGATCCCTGACACTCTCAGAGCTGGTAATGACATTATAACATGAGACTAACCCATGTTGGTTCTGAAGACTATAATGTGTCAGGGAGCATTGTCAGAACAAATGGGGGAGCATGGAGCGCGGCAAGACACATCAGTCAGCTCCAAGGTGACCTTTTTTGGATTTCCTTGTCAGCTGGAGGCCGGCCCAAGGCAGGACCTGAGCCACAGAATTGTATCCATAACGAATGGACTTCACGGGGTGGAGAAGCTGCTAAAGCAATGCAGCAAAACTCACAGTGAGGCCCGGACTCAACAGAAGGTACAGCAATGAACACTCTCCACCAAACTACTGCAATCAGAATACTACTCCACTTCACTTCTCCCCTGAACATCCTGAAGGGGCTGACTCTCACTGGGGTACGGGGTCTCCCTCCCTCTCCCGAAGGGGCTGACCCTCACTGGGGTCTGGGGTCCCCCTCCCTCTCCTAAAGGGGCTGACCCTCACTGGGGTACGGGGTCTCTCTCCCTCTCCCGAAGGGGCTGACCCTCATTGGGGTACGGGGACCCCCTCCCTCTCCTGAAGGGGCTGACCCTCACTGGGGTCTGGGGTTCCCCCCCCTCTCCTGAAGGGGCTGACCCTCACTGGGGTACGGGGACCCCCTCCCTCTCCTGAAGGGGCTGACCCTCACTGGGGTACGGGGACCCCCTCCCTCTCCTGAAGGGGCTGCTCTCACTGGGGTACGGGGTCCCCCTCCCTCTCCTGAAGGGGCTGACCCTCACTGGTGTACGGGGTCCCCCTCCCTCTCCTGAAGGGGCTGCTCTCACTGGGGTACGGGGTCCCCCTCCCTCTCCTGAAGGGGCTGACCCTCACTGGGGTACGGGGACCCCCTCCCTCTCCTGAAGGGGCTGCTCTCACTGGGGTACGGGGTCTCCCTCCCTCTCCTGAAGGTGCTGACCCTCACTGGGGTACGGGGACCCCCTCCCTCTCCTGAAGGGGCTGCTCTCACTGGGGTACGGGGACCCCCTCCCTCTCCTGAAGGGGCTGACCCTCACTGGGGTACGGGGACCCCCCCCCTCTCCTGAAGGGGCTGACTCTCACTGGGGAACGGGGTCTCCCTCCCTCTCCTGAAGGGGCTGCTCTCACTGGGGTACGGGGACCCCCTCCCTCTCCTGAAGGGGCTGACCCTCACTGGGGTACGGGGACCCCCTCCCTCTCCTGAAGGGGCTGACCCTCACTGGGGTACGGGGACCCCCTCCCTCTCCTGAAGGGGCTGACCCTCACTGGGGTACGGGGTCCCTCTCCCTCACCCGAAGGGGCTGACCCTCACTGGGGTACGGGGTCCCTCTCCCTCTCCCGAAGGGGCTGAGAGGGTATAGGGCCCCTTCTCCTGAACGCCCCTATAATCCAGGGGCAGATCACTTCATCTGACAGCAGAGGGCAGCATTGTTCTATTTCTGATGTCAGGTCACTTTGTTCTCTCTATATTTTGAAGTTGATGTATTTCCAGGAATTAATGACATGTTCTCAGAGCAATGCTGTTCTGCATGTGTTTCTGCCACTGGCTAACCGTTTACATTTAGGAAGTGAAACTGCAGAAAGTTTAATCCGAGTACCGTGTGTAGGCTGCCGTGTTGTTACTGTGCCTGATGGATGAAGATGTTGTTTGGGTCCTGGGTTCAATGCCTGCTCAACCTTCCCACAGACAGTGTGGCGTGCGATCGATGAGTGGCACTCGGTTCTATCGGAGCTCGAAGCAGAGGTGCAGGAGCTGGCACAGCAGGATCCCGAGCAGGCTCAGCAGCTGATGGAGAATCTCATGGAACCACTCCAGCTATACCAGCATGTCTCGCACACAGCAGAGCGCAGAACCATCCTCCTCAACAAGGTGACAGGTCCTTGGCATGGTCTCTGACACTGTTCACTGCTGTTTCTGCTTAATATCCTCTCTTTAACCTCTACTGGATCTGTTGAGGGAGCTTCATTCTACATCTAACCTGTATCTGTCCATGGAGGGTTTTTAAAATTCATTCATGGGCCATGGGTGTCACTGGCTGGATGAGCATTTATTACCCGCCCCTAGTTGCCCCTTGAGAAGGTGGGGATGAGCTGCCTTCTTGAACCGCTGCTGCCCACGCGCTGTCAGTTGACCTATAATACCATTGTGGGCGGCACGGTGGCACAGTGGTTAGCATTGCTGCCTCACAGCACCAGAGACCCGGGTTCAATTCCCACCTCAGGCGACTCTCTGTATGGAGTTTTCACATTCTCCCCGTGGCTGCGTGGGTTTCCTCCGGGTGCTCCGGTTTCCTCCCACAATCCAAAGATGTGCAGGTCAGGTGAATTGGCCATGCTAAATTGCCCGTAGTGTTAGGTGAAGGGGTAAACGTAGGAGTATGGGTCTGGGTGGTATACGCTTCGGCGGGTCGGTGTGGACTTGTTGGGCCGAAGGGCCTGTTTCCACACTGTAAGTAATCTAATCTAAACCATTAGACAGGAAATTTGACCCAGTGACAGTGAAGGAACGGCGATATATTTCCAAGTCAGGATGGTGAATGGCTCGGAGGGGAACTTGCAGGGGGTGGTGTTCCCATGTATCTGCTGCCCTTGTCCTTCTCGATGGAAGTGGTTGTGGGTTTGGAAGGTGCTGTCTGAGGGTCTTTGGTGAGTTTCTGCAGTGCACCTTGTAGATGGTACACACTGCTGTTACTGAGTGTCGGTGATGGAGGGAGTGGGTGTTTGTGGATGTGGGGCCAATCAAGCGGTTGCTTTGTCCTGGATGGTGTCAAGCTTCTTGAGTGTTGTTGGAGCTGCCCCCATCCAGGGCAAGTGGGGAGTATTCCATCACACTCCTGACTTGTGGTTTGGAGATGGTGAGAGTTTGATGGGCTCAGTCCAGTGGGCGCTTTCCTCTGTGTTGTACCCTGTGCTGGACATGTATGATACTAATTCTAGGTGGCCCCATTGGTAAGAGTGTAATTCCTCAGGATTTCCATTCCATCCTGTTGATGGATGGTACATTAAAATCTCTCTATTGAAGGACGTTTGTGTATTTTTGAGCAGATTCCTGACTGCCTGGACGAGTATAAACAGATCACTGACTCGACAGAAGCATGGAACAATAATGCCAAGAGTCTGCTCTCCAGTAAAATGGACTACACATCAGCCAAGACAGTGAAGAAACAGCTCCTAGCCTTACAGGTGAGCAGCCAGGCATGAGCATCCGTCCAGACAGGATGCATTTCGGGATAATGCCTCACTGCTGCTGACACTCAGACTCCAGTTCACTGTGACAGTACAATACGGAGCCAGCTCTTTGTAAGAGTTCCAATCGCCTGCCCTTTCTCCATTACCCTCCACGTTAGTCAATTGTAATCACAAGTGATGTGCCACAGAGGTCAGCGCTGGGACCTCTACTCTTTACAATTTATAGAAGTGTTCTGGGTGAAGGGATTGAAGGTGTGGAGCTACATTTGTTGATGACACAAAGATAGGTCAGAAAGTGAGTTGTGAGGAGGACTGAAGGAGACTGCAAAGGGCTAAGGGTAGGTTCAGTGAGTGAGGAAAGTGAGGGATAAGGGTAGGTTCAGTGAGTGGGGAAAGTGAGGGATAAGGGTAGGTTCAGTGAGTGGGGAAAGTGAGGGATATGGGGAGGTTCAGTGAGTGGGGAAAGTGAGGGATAAGGGTGGGTTCAGTGAGTGGGGAAAGTGAGGGATATGGGGAGGTTCAGTGAGTGGGGAAAATGAGGGATATGGGGAGGTTCAGTGAGTGGGGAAAGTGAGGGATAAGGGTAGGTTCAGTGAGTGGGGAAAGTGAGGGATATGGGGAGGTTCAGTGAGTGGGGAAAGTGAGGGATAAGGGTAGGTTCAGTGAGTGGGGAAAGTGAGGGATATGGGGAGGTTCAGTGAGTGGGGAAAGTGAGGGATAAGGGTAGGTTCAGTGAGTGGGGAAAGTGAGGGATAAGGGTAGGTTCAGTGAGTGGGGAAAGTGAGGGATATGGGTAGGTTCAGTGAGTGGGGAAAGTGAGGGATAAGGGTAGGTTCAGTGAGTGGGGAAAGTGAGGGATATGGGGAGGTTCAGTGAGTGGGGAAAGTGAGGGATAAGGGTGGGTTCAGTGAGTGGGGAAAGTGAGGGATATGGGGAGGTTCAGTGAGTGGGGAAAATGAGGGATATGGGGAGGTTCAGTGAGTGGGGAAAGTGAGGGATAAGGGTAGGTTCAGTGAGTGGGGAAAGTGAGGGATATGGGGAGGTTCAGTGAGTGGGGAAAGTGAGGGATAAGGATAGGTTCAGTGAGTGAGGAAAGTGAGGGATATGGGGAGGTTCAGTGAGTGGGGAAAGTGAGGGATAAGGGTGGGTTCAGTGAGTGGGGAAAGTGAGGGATATGGGGAGGTTCAGTGAGTGGGGAAAGTGAGGGGGTGCCCCTTTAAAACAGAGATGAGGAAACCTGTCTCTGTGAGGGCTGTGAGTCTTTGGAATTCCCTTTTTCCAATGGCAGTGAATGCAGAATCTTTAAATATGTTCAAAGCAGAAGCAGATCAATTCTTGATGACCAAAGATGATCAGGGAGTGGACAGGAAGGTAGAGTTGTGATTAAAATCAGACCAGCCATCATCGTATTGAACAGCAAAGTCAGAAGTCACATGACACCAGGTTAAAGTCCAACAGGTTTATTTAAAATCATAAGCTTTCAGAGTGTTGCCCCTTCGTTTATCTGAATGATATAACCTGGTGTCATGTGACTTCTGACTTTGTCCACCTCAGTCCAACACCGGCACCTCCACATTATTGTACAGCAGCGCAGGCTCGAAGGGCTGAGTGGCCTCATTTTATTGGAATGTCCTGTTGGATGCCGAGGGAATGCAGGTCTTTCGGAGGTGCAGCCTGTCGGAGACGGGACTCTGTTTGGGAGGTGCAGCCGATCAGAGATGGGATTGTGAGACACATCTGTCCCTCAGTATGATGTGGGTGCTCTGAGAGTATACGTCCTGAGTACTCTGACAGGTTGAACCTCTAAATGGTGAAATTATCCCTGTGAATGTAGTTGTAATAGCTCCATTTACAGAGACTCGGATCTGCTCATAATGCTCCAAGTGTGTCTGTGCCAAGTCTCAAAGTTTTAATGAACTTCAGTGAAAACACCAAATGCTGGAGATGGCTGTGGGTAAGGACAGTGTCCATGGTGAGAGAGCAAGCTAACGTTTCGAGGTGAGATGACTCTCTATCAGAGCTGAATGAAGAATCAGCTAGACGCGAAATGTTAGCTTGCTCTCCATGGACACTATCCTGAGCCTCTGTCATCTCCAGCATTTGGTGTTTTTCGTACAGATCCCAGCATCTACAGTAACTTGCTCCTCTATTTAATGAGCATCCTTGCTTTTCGATTTGCAGTTGCCTGATGTTTTGAATGGATTGAGAATCGATTCCTCCTCTTCCTTTGTTTGAGATGTTACTTGTTTTTGAAAGGTGCTGGCTCAGAGCGGCAAACAGAAGCAGTACGGTCTGCAAGACGTTGTGTCCAGACTGAAGGAGCTGTCTGTGCTGTACCAGACCGAGGAGATTATGGAGCGACTCAATGAGCTCCAGAAAGAGACTTCCACCCTGCAACAAAAGATTGACGTGCACCTCGCAGAGTTAGAACACGTAGCGACGGTGAGACAGCCTAATGCCCCAGAGAAACATTGACTCACCATCACTGTCTTCGCCAAAGTACACCAACGGCCCAGTGGCTGTCACAATCATCCCGTGTCAGCATTTGTGATTTCACACCACTGTAAACCCCGATATACCCCACTTTAAACCCCTATACACACTACTGTAAACCCCGATATACCCCACTTTAAACCCCTATACACACTACTGTAAACCCCGATATACCCCACTGTAAACCCCTATACACACGACTGTAAACCCTGATATACCCCACTGTAAACCCTGATACACCCCACTGTAAACCCTGATACACCCCACTGTAAACCCCGATACACCCCACTGTAAACCCCGATACACTCCACTGTAAACCCTGATACACCCCACTGTAAACCCTGATACACCCCACTGTAAACCCCGATATACCCCACTGTAAACCCCGATACACCCCACTGTAAACCCTGATACACCCCACTGTAAACCCCGATACACCCCACTGTAAACCCTGATACACCCCACTGTAAACCCTGATACACCCGACTGTAAACCCTGATACACCCCACTGTAAACCCTGATACACCCCACTGTAAACCCGATACACCCCACTGTAAACCCTGATACACCCCACTGTAAACCCTGATACACCCCACTGTAAACCCTGATACACCCCACTGTAAACCCTGATACACCCCACTGTAAACCCGATACACCCCACTGTAAACCCTGATATACCCCACTGTAAACCCGATACACCCCACTGTAAACCCTGATACACCCCACTGTAAACCCGATACACCCCACTGTAAACCCTGATACACCCCACTGTAAACCCGATACACCCCACTGTAAACCCTGATATACCCCACTGTAAACCCTGATACACCCCACTGTAAACCCCGATACACCCCACTGTAAACCCTGATACACCCCACTGTAAACCCCGATACACCCCACTGTAAACCCTGATACACCCCACTGTAAACCCTGATACACCCGACTGTAAACCCTGATACACCCCACTGTAAACCCTGATACACCCCACTGTAAACCCGATACACCCCACTGTAAACCCTGATACACCCCACTGTAAACCCTGATACACCCCACTGTAAACCCTGACACACCCCACTGTAAACCCTGATACATCGCACTGTTAACCCTGATACACCCCACTATAAACCCCGATATACCCCACTGTAAACCCTGATACACCCCACTGTAAACCCTGATATACCCCACTATAAACCCCGATATACCCCACTGTAAACCCTGATACACCCCACTGTAAACCCTGATACACCCCACTATAAACCCCGATATACCCCACTGTAAACCCTGATACACCCCACTGTAAACCCTGATATACCCCACTGTAAACCCTGATACACCCCACTGTAAACCCCGATATACCCCACTGTAAACCCCGATACACCCCACTGTAAACCCCGATACACCCCACTGTAAACCCTGAAACACCCCACTGTAAACCTCGATATACCCCACTGTAAACCCTGAAACACCCCACTGTAAACCTCGATATACCCCACTATAAACCCTAATACACCCCACTGTAAACCCTGATACATCCCACTGTAAACCCTGATACATCCCACTGTAAACCCTGATACATCCCACTGTAAACCCCGATACACCCCACTGTAAACCCTGATATACCCCACTGTAAACCCTGACACACCCCACTGTAAACCCTGATACATCCCACTGTAAACCCCAATACACCCCACTGTAAACCCCGATATACCCCACTGTAAACCCTGATACATCCCACTGTAAACCCTGATACATCCCACTGTAAACCCCGATATACCCCACTGTAAACCCTGATACATCCCACTGTAAACCCTGATACATCCCACTGTAAACCCCAATACACCCCACTGTAAACCCCGATATACCCCACTGTAAACCCTGATACATCCCACTGTAAACCCTGATACATCCCACTATAAACCCCGATACACCCCACTGTAAACCCTGAAACACCCCACTGTAAACCTCGATATACCCCACTGTAAACCCCAATACACCCCACTGTAAACCCAGATACACCCCACTGTAAACCCTGATACACCCCACTGTAAACCCTGATACACCCCACTGTAAACCCCGATATACCCCACTGTAAACACTGATACACCCCACTGTAAACCCCGATATACCCCACTGTAAACCCTGATACACTCCACTGTAAATCCTGACCCCACTGTAAACCCCGATACACCCCATTGTAAACCCCGATATACCCCACTGTAAACCCCGATACACCCCACTGTAAACCCCGATATACCCCACTGTAAACACTGATACACCCCACTGTAAACCCCGATATACCCCACTGTAAACCCTGATACACTCCACTGTAAATCCTGACCCCACTGTAAACCCCGATACACCCCATTGTAAACCCCGATATACCCCACTGTAAACCCTGATACACCCCACTGTAAACCCCGATATACCCCACTGTAAACCCTGATACACTCCACTGTAAATCCTGACCCCACTGTAAACCCCGATACACCCCATTGTAAACCCCGATATACCCCACTGTAAACCCCGATACACCCCACTGTAAACCCCGATACATCTCACTGTAAACCCCGATACACACCACCGTAAACCCTGAAACACCCCACAGTAAACCCCGATACACCCCACTGTAAACCCTGATACACTCCACTTTAAATCCTGACCCCACTGTAAACCCCGATACACCCCATTGTAAACCCCGATATACCCCACTGTAATCCCCGATACACACCACCGTAAACCCTGAAACACCCCACTGTAAACCCCGATACACCCCACTGTAAACCCCGATACATCCCACTGTAAACCCCGATACATCCCACTGTAAACCCTGATACATCCCACTGGAAACCCTGAAACACCCCACTGTAAACCCTGATATACCCCACTGTAAACCCCGATACACCCCACTGAAAACCCCGATACACCCCACTGTAAACCCCTATACACCCCACTGTAAACCCCGATACACCCCACTGTAAACCCTGATACATCCCACTGTCAACCCTGATACACCCCACAGTAAACCCTGATATATCCCACTGTAAACCCCGATACATCCCACTATAAACCCCGATACACCCCACTGTCAACCCCGATACACCCCACTGTAAACCCAGACACACCCCACTATAAACCCCGATACATCCCACTGTAAACCCTGATACATCCCACTGTAAACCCCGATACACCCCACTGTAAACCCCGATACATCCCACTGTAAATCCTGATACACCCCACTGTAAACCCTGATACACCCCACTGTAAACCCCGATACACCCCACTGTAAACCCCGATACATCCCACTGTAAACCCTGATACACCCCACTGTAAACCCTGATACACCCCACTGTAAACCCTGATATACCCCACTGTAAACCCCGATACACCCACCTGTAAACCCCGATACACCCCACTGTAAACCCTGATACACCCCACTGTAAACCCTGATATATCCCACTGTAAACCCCGATACATCCCACTGTAAACCCTGATACACCCCACTGTAATCCCTGATATACCCCACTGTAAACCCCGATACACCCCACTGTAAACTCCGATATACCCCACTGTAAACCCCGATATACCCCACTGTAAACCCTGATACACCCAACTGTAAACCCCGATACATCCCACTGCAAACCCCGATACACCCCACTGTAAACCCTGATATACCCCACTGTAAACCCCGATACACCCCACTGTAAACCCCGATACATCCCACTGTAAACCCTGATACACCCAACTGTAAACCCTGATATACCCCACTGTAAACCCCGATACACCCCACTGTAAACCCCGATACACCCAACTGTAAACCCTGATATACCCCACTGTAAACCCCGATACACCCCACTGTAAACCCTGATAGATCCCACTGTAAACCCCGATATACCCCACTGTAAACCCTGATACATCCCACTGTAAACCCCGATATACCCCACTGTAAACCCCGATACACCCCACTGTAAACCCCGATACATCCCACTGTAAACCCCGATACACCCCACTGTAAACCCCGATACATCCCACTGTAAACCCCGATACACCCAACTGTAAACCCTGATATACCCCACTGTAAACCCCGATACACCCCACTGTAAACCCTGATATATCCCAATCTAAACCCCGATACACCCCACTGTAAACCCTGATACATCCCACTGTAAACCCCGATACACCCCACTATAAACACCAAAACACCCCACTGTCAACCCTGATACACCCCACTGTAAACCCTGATATATCCCACTGTAAACCCTGATATACCCCACTGTAAACCCCGATACACCCCACTATAAACACCAAAACACCCCACTGTAAACCCCGATACATCCCACTGTAAACCCTGATATATCCCACTGTAAACCCCGATACACCCCACTATAAACACCAAAACACCCCACTGTCAACCCTGATACACCCCACTGTAAACCCTGATATATCCCACTGTAAACCCTGATATACCCCACTGTAAACCCCGATACACCCCACTATAAACACCAAAACACCCCACTGTAAACCCCAATACACCCCACTGTAAACCCTGATATATCCCACTGTAAACCCCGATACACCCCACTGTAAACCCTGATACACCCCAATGTAAAGCCCGATGCACCCCACTGTAAACCCCGATACACTCCACTGTAAACCCTGATACACCCCACTGTAAACCCTGATACACCCCACTGTAAACCCCGATACACCCCACTGTAAACCCTGATACACCCCACTGTAAACCCTGATATACTCCACTGTAAACCCCGATACACCCCACTGTAAACCCTGATACACCCCACTGTAAACCCTGATATACTCCACTGTAAACCCCGATACACCCTACTGTAAACCCTGATACACCCCACTGTAAACCCTGATACACCCCACTGTAAACCCCGACACACCCCACTGTAAACCCCGATACATCCCACTGTAAAATCCAATACACTCCACAGTAAACCCCAATACATCCCACTGTAAACCCCGATATTCCCCACTGTAAACCCGGATACATCCCACTGTAAACCCTGATACACCCCACTGTAAACCCTGATACACCCCATTGTAAACCCTGATACACCCCACTGTAAACCCCGATACACCCCATTGTAAACCCTGATACACCCCACTGTCAACCCCGATATACCCCACTGTAAACCCTGATACACCCCACTGTAAACCCCGATATACCCCACTGTATACCCGATACATCCCACTGTATACCCGATACATCCCACTGTAAACCCCGATACACCCCACTGTAAACCCCGATACATCCCACTGTAAACCCCGATACACCCCACTGTAAACCCCGATACATCCCACTGTAAACCCCGATACACCCCACTGTAAACCCTGATACACCCCACTGTAAATCCTGATACATCCCACTGTATACCCGATACATCCCACTGTAAACCCCGATACACTCCACTGTAAACCCTGATACACCCCACTGTAAACCCTGAGACACCCCACTGTAAACCTCGATATACCCCACTGTATACCCGATACATCCCACTGTATACCCGATACACCCCACTGTAAACCCCGATATACCCCACTGTATACCCGATACATCCCACTGTATACCCGATACATCCCACTGTAAACCCCGATACACCCCACTGTAAACCCTGATACATCCCACTGTATACCCGATACATCCCACTGTAAACCCCGATACACTCCACTGTAAACCCTGATACACCCCACTGTAAACCCTGAGACACCCCACTGTAAACCCTGATACACCCCACTGTAAACCCCAATACACCCCACTGTAAACCCTGATACACCCCACTGTAAACCCTGAGACACCCCACTGTAAACCCTGATACACCCCACTGTAAACCCCAATACACCCCACTGTAAACCCTGATACACCCCACTGTAAACCCTGATATACCCCACTGTAAACCCTGATACACCCCACTGTAAACCGAGATACACCCCACTGTAAACCCCGATATACCCCACTGTAAACCCCTATAAACCCCACTGTAAACCCCAAGACTCCCCACTGTAAACCCCGATACATCCCACTGTATACCCGATACATCCCACTATAAACCACGATACACCCCACTGTAAACCCTGATACACCCCACTGTAAACCCAGATACACCCCATTGTAAACCCCGATACACCCCACTGTAAACCCCGATACATCCCACTATAAACCACGATACACCCTACTGTAAACCCCGATACACTCCACTGTAAACCCTGATACATCCCACTGTAAACCTTGATACACCCCACTGTAAACCCTGATATACCCCACTGTAAACCCTGATACATCCCACTGTAAACCCTGATACACCCCATTGTAAACCCCGATACACCCCACTGTAAACCCCGATACACCTCACTGTAAACCCCGATATACCCCACACTAAACCCTGATACATCCCACTGTAAACCCCGATACACCCCACTGTAAACCCCGATACACCCCACTGTAAACCCCGATACACCTCACTGTAAACCCCGATATACCCCACACTAAACCCTGATACATCCCACGATAAACCACGATACACCCCACTGTAAACCCTGATACATCCCACTGTAAACCCCGATACACCCCACTGTAAACCCCGATACACCTCACTGTAAACCCCGATATACCCCACACAAAACCCTGATACATCCCACGATAAACCACGATACACCCCACTGTAAACCCTGATACATCCCACTGTAAACCCCGATACACCCCACTGTAAACCCTGATACATCCCACTGTAAACCCTGATACACCCCACTGTAAACCCCGATACACCCCACTGTAAACCCCGATACATCCCACTGTAAACCCTGATACACCCCACTGTAAACCCTGATATACCCCACTGTAAACCCTGATACATCCCACTGTAAACGCTGATACACCCCACTGTAAACCCTGATACACCCCACTGTAAACCCCGATACATCCCACTGTAAACGCTGATACACCCCACTGTAAACCCCGATACACCCCACTGTAAACCCTGAAACACCCCACTGTATACCCTGATATACCCCACTGTAAACGCTGATACACCCCACTGTAAACCCCGATATACCCCACTGTAAACCCCGATACACCCCACTGTAAACCCTGATACACCCCACTGTAAACCCTGATATACCCCACTGTAAACGCTGATACACCCCACTGTAAACCCTGAAACACCCCACTGTATACCCTGATATACCCCACTGTAAACCCTGATACACCCCACTGTAAACCCTGATATACCCCACTGTAAACCCTGATACATCCCACTGTAAACCCCGATACATCCCACTGTAAACCCCGATACACCCCACTGTAAACCCTGATACACCCCACTGTAAACCCTGATATACCCCACTGTAAACCCTGATACACCCCACTGCAAACCCTGATACACCCCACTGCAAACCCTGATACACCCCACTGTAAACCCTGATACACCCCACTGTAAACCCCGATACACCCCACTGTAAACCCCGATACACTCCACTGTAAACCCCGATACACCCCACTGTAAACCCCGATATACCCCACTGTAAACCCTGATACACCCCACTGTAAACCCTGATACACCCCACTGTAAACCCTGATACACCCCACTGTAAACCCCGATACACCCCACTGTAAACCCTGATACACCCCACTGTAAACCCAGATACACCCCAGTGTAAACCCTGATACACCCCACTGTAAACCCTGATATACCCCACTGTAAACCACGATACACCCCACTGTAAACCCCGATACACCCCACTGTAAAACCCTGTTACACCCCACTGTAAACCCCGATACACCCCACTGTAAACCACGATACACCCCACTGTAAACCCCGATATACCCCACTGTAAACCCCGATACACCCCACTGTAAACCCTGATACACTCCACTGTAAATCCTGACCCCACTGTAAACCCCGTACACCCCATTGTAAACCCCGATATACCCCACTGTAAACCCCGATACACCCCATTGTAAACCCCGATATACCCCACTGTAATCCCCGATACACCCCACTGTAAACCCCGATACACCCCACTGTAAACCCCGATACATCTCACTGTAAAGCCCGATACACACCACCGTAAACCCTGAAACACCCCACAGTAAACCCCGGTACAACCCACTGTAAACCCTGATATACCCCACTGTAAACCCCGGTACAACCCACTGTAAACCCTGATACATCCCACCGTAAACCCCGATACACCCCACTGTAAACCCCGGTACACACCACTGTAAACCCCGATACACCCCACTGTAAACCCCGATACATCCCACTGTAAACCCCGATACATCCCACTGTAAACCCTGATACATCCCACTGGAAACCCTGAAACACCCCACTGTAAACCCTGATATACCCCACTGTAAACCCCGATACACCCCACTGTAAACCCCGATACACCCCACTGTAAACCCAGATACACCCCACTGTAAACCCTGATACACCCCACTGTAAACCCTGATACACCCCACTGTAAACCCTGATACACCCCACTGTAAACCTCGATACACCCCACTGTAAACCCCTATACATCCCCCTGTATACCCGATACATCCCACTGTAAACCCCGATACACCCCACAGTAAACCCTGATACACCCCACTGTAAACCCTGAGACACCCCACTGTAAACCGAGATACACCCCACTGTAAACCCCGATACACCCCACTGTAAACCCCGATATACCCCACTGTAACCCCTATAAACCCCACTGTAAACCCCAAGACTCCCCACTGTAAACCCCGATACATCCCACTGTATACCCGATACATCCCACTATAAACCACGATACACCCCACTGTAAACCCAGATACACCCCATTGTAAACCCTGATACACCCCACTGTAAACCCTGATACATCCCACTGTAAACCATGATACACCCCACTGTAAACCCTGATATACCCCACTGTAAACCCTGATACATCCCACTGTAAACCCCGATACACCCCACTGTAAACCCTGATACACTCCACTGTAAACCCTGATACAGGCCACTGTAAACCCTGATACACCCCACTGTAAACCCCGATACATCCCACTGTAAACCCTAATACACTCCACTGTAAACCCCGATACACCCCACTGTAAACCCTAATACACTCCACTGTAAACCCTGATAGAGGCCACTGTAAACCCTGATACACCCCACTGTAAACCCTGATACACTCCACTGTAAACCCTGATACACCCCACTGTAAACCCCGATACACCCCACTGTAAACCCCGATACATCCCACTGTAAACCCCGATACACCCCACTGTAAACCCTAATACACTCCACTGTAAACCCTGATAGAGGCCACTGTAAACCCCGATACATCCCACTGTAAACCCTGATATACCCCACTGTAAACCCTAATACACCCCACTGTAAACCCTGATATACCCCACTGTAAACCCTGATACATCCCACTGTAAACCCCGATACATCCCACTGTAAACCCTAATACACTCCACTGTAAACCCCGATACACCCCACTGTAAACCCTAATACACTCCACTGTAAACCCTGATAGAGGCCACTGTAAACCCCGATACATCCCACTGTAAACCCTGATATACCCCACTGTAAACCCTAATACACTCCACTGTAAACCCTGATACAGGCCACTGTAAACCCTGATACACCCCACTGTAAACCCTGATATACCCCACTGCAAACCCTGATACACCCCACTATAAACCCTGATACACCCCACTATAAACCCTGATACACCCCACTGTAAACCCTGATATACCCCACTGTAAACCCTGATACACCCCACTATAAACCCTGATACACCCCACTGTAAACCCTGATACACCCCACTGTAAACCCCGATACATCCCACTGTAAACCCTGATATACCCCACTGTAAACCCTGATACACCCCACTGTAAACCCTGATACATCCCACTGTAAACCCTGATACACCCCATTGTAAACCCTGATACACCCCACTGTAAACCCCGATACACCCCACTGTAAACCCCGATACATCCCACTGTAAACCCCGATACACCCCACTGTAAACCCTGATACACCCCACTGTAAACCCCGATACATACCACTGTAAACCCCGATACATCCCACTGTAAACCCTGATACACCCCACTGTAAACCCTGATATACCCCACTGTAAACCCTGATACACCCCACTGTAAACCCTGATACACCCCACTGTAAACCCCGATACATCCCACTGTAAACCCCGATACATCCCACTGTAAACCCTGATACACCCCACTGTAAACCCCGATACACCCCACTGTAAACCCCGATACACCCCACTGTAAACCCTGATACACCCCACTGTAAACCCCGATACATCCCACTGTAAACCCTGATACACCCCACTGTAAACCCTGATACACCCCACTGTAAACCTCGATACACCCCACTGTAAACCCTGATACACCCCACTGTAAACCCCGATACACCCCACTGTAAACCCTGATATACCCCACTTTTTACCCCCGACACACCCCACTGTAAGCCCCTATACACCCCACTGTAAACCCCGATACACCCCACTGTAAACCCCGATATACCCCACTGTAAACCCTGATACACCCCACTGTAAACCCTGATACACGCCACTGTAAACCCTGATATACTCCACTGTAAACCCTGATACAGGCCACTGTAAGCCCTGATACACCCCACTGTAAACCCCGATACACCCCACTGTAAACCCTGATACACGCCACTGTAAACCCTGACCCCACTGTAAACCCCGATACACTCCACTGTAAACCCTGATACACGCCACTGTAAACCCTGACCCCACTGTAAACCCCGATACACCCCATTGTAATCCCCGATACACCCCACTGTAAACCCTGATACACTCCACTGTAAACCCCGATACACCCCACTGTAAACCCTGATACACTCCACTGTAAACCCTGATACACCCCACTGTAAACCCCGATAGACCCCACTGTAAACCCTGATATACCCCACTGTAAACCCCGATACACCCCACTGTAAACCCTGATATACCCCACTGTAAACCCTGACACACCCCACTGTAAACCCTGATACACCCCACTGTAAACCCTGACACACCCCACTGTAAACCCCGATACACCCCACTGTAAACCCCGATACATCCCACTATAAACCCCGATACACCCCACTGTAAACCCCGATACACTCCACTGTAAACCCTGACACACCCCACTGTAAACCCTGATACACCCCACTGTAAACCCTGATACACTCCACTGTAAACCCTGATACACCCCACTGTAAACCCTGATACACCCCACTGTAAACCCCGATACACCCCACTGTAAACCCTGATACACTCCAATGTAAACCCCGATACACCCCACTGTAAACCCCGATACACCCCACTGTAAACCCTGATACACTCCACTGTAAACCCTGATACACCCCACTGTAAACCCCGATATACCCCACTGTAAACCCTGATACACCCCACTGTAAACCCTGATACACCCCACTGTAAACCCTGATACACCCCACTGTATACCCTGATACACCCCAATGTAAACCCTGATACACCCCACTGTAAACCCTGATACACCCCACTGTAAACCCCGATACACCCCACTGTAAACCCCGATACACCCCACTGTAAACCCTGATACACTCCACTGTAAACCCTGATACACGCCACTGTAAACCCTGATACACCCCACTGTAAACCCTGATACAGGCCACTGTAAACCTTGATACACCCCACTGTAAACCCTGATACACTCCACTGTAAACCCTGATACACCCCACTGTAAACCCCGATACACCCCACTGTAAACCCCGATACACCCCACTGTAAACCCTGATACACTCCACTGTAAACCCTGATACACGCCACTGTAAACCCTGATACACCCCACTGTAAACCCTGATACAGGCCACTGTAAACCCTGATATTTCCCACTGTAAACCATGATACACCCCACTGTAAACCCTGATATACCCCACTGTAAACCCTGATACATCCCACTGTAAACCCCGATACACCCCACTGTAAACCCTGATACACTCCACTGTAAACCCTGATACAGGCCACTGTAAACCCTGATACACCCCACTGTAAACCCCGATACATCCCACTGTAAACCCTAATACACTCCACTGTAAACCCCGATACACCCCACTGTAAACCCTAATACACTCCACTGTAAACCCTGATAGAGGCCACTGTAAACCCTGATACACCCCACTGTAAACCCTGATACACTCCACTGTAAACCCTGATACACCCCACTGTAAACCCTGATACACCCCACTGTAAACCCCGATACATCCCACTGTAAACCCCGATACATCCCACTGTAAACCCTGATACACCCCACTGTAAACCCCGATACACCCCACTGTAAACCCCGATACACCCCACTGTAAACCCTGATACACCACACTGTAAACCCCGATACATCCCACTGTAAACCCTGATACACCCCACTGTAAACCCTGATACACCCCACTGTAAACCTCGATACACCCCACTGTAAACCCTGATACACCCCACTGTAAACCCCGATACACCCCACTGTAAACCCTGATATACCCCACTTTTTACCCCCGACACACCCCACTGTAAGCCCCTATACACCCCACTGTAAACCCCGATACACCCCACTGTAAACCCCGATATACCCCACTGTAAACCCTGATACACCCCACTGTAAACCCTGATACACGCCACTGTAAACCCTGATATACTCCACTGTAAACCCTGATACAGGCCACTGTAAGCCCTGATATACCCCACTGTAAACCCTGATACATGCCACTGTAAACCCTGACCCCACTGTAAACCCCGATACACTCCACTGTAAACCCTGATACACGCCACTGTAAACCCTGACCCCACTGTAAACCCCGATACACCCCATTGTAATCCCCGATACACCCCACTGTAAACCCTGATACACTCCACTGTAAACCCCGATACACCCCACTGTAAACCCTGATACACTCCACTGTAAACCCTGATACACCCCACTGTAAACCCCGATAGACCCCACTGTAAACCCTGATATACCCCACTGTAAACCCCGATACACCCCACTGTAAACCCTGATATACCCCACTGTAAACCCTGACACACCCCACTGTAAACCCTGATACACCCCACTGTAAACCCTGACACACCCCACTGTAAACCCCGATACACCCCACTGTAAACCCCGATACATCCCACTATAAACCCCGATACACCCCACTGTAAACCCCGATACACTCCACTGTAAACCCTGACACACCCCACTGTAAACCCTGATACACCCCACTGTAAACCCTGATACACTCCACTGTAAACCCTGATACACCCCACTGTAAACCCTGATACACCCCACTGTAAACCCCGATACACCCCACTGTAAACCCTGATACACTCCAATGTAAACCCCGATACACCCCACTGTAAACCCCGATACACCCCACTGTAAACCCTGATACACTCCACTGTAAACCCTGATACACCCCACTGTAAACCCCGATATACCCCACTGTAAACCCTGATACACCCCACTGTAAACCCTGATACACCCCACTGTAAACCCTGATACACCCCACTGTATACCCTGATACACCCCACTGTAAACCCTGATACACCCCACTGTAAACCCTGATACACCCCACTGTAAACCCCGATACACCCCACTGTAAACCCCGATACACCCCACTGTAAACCCTGATACACTCCACTGTAAACCCTGATACACGCCACTGTAAACCCTGATACACCCCACTGTAAACCCTGATACACTCCACTGTAAACCCTGATACACGCCACTGTAAACCCCGATACACCCCACTGTAAACCCTGATACAGGCCACTGTAAACCTTGATACACCCCACTGTAAACCCTGATACACTCCACTGTAAACCCTGATACACCCCACTGTAAACCCCGATACACCCCACTGTAAACCCCGATACACCCCACTGTAAACCCTGATACACTCCACTGTAAACCCTGATACACGCCACTGTAAACCCTGATACACCCCACTGTAAACCCTGATACAGGCCACTGTAAACCCTGATACATCCCACTGTAAACCATGATACACCCCACTGTAAACCCTGATATACCCCACTGTAAACCCTGATACATCCCACTGTAAACCCCGATACACCCCACTGTAAACCCTGATACACTCCACTGTAAACCCTGATACAGGCCACTGTAAACCCTGATACACCCCACTGTAAACCCCGATACATCCCACTGTAAACCCTAATACACTCCACTGTAAACCCCGATACACCCCACTGTAAACCCTAATACACTCCACTGTAAACCCTGATAGAGGCCACTGTAAACCCTGATACACCCCACTGTAAACCCTGATACACTCCACTGTAAACCCTGATACACCCCACTGTAAACCCCGATACACCCCACTGTAAACCCTGATACATCCCACTGTAAACCCCGATACACCCCACTGTAAACCCTAATACACTCCACTGTAAACCCTGATAGAGGCCACTGTAAACCCCGATACATCCCACTGTAAACCCTGATATACCCCACTGTAAACCCTAATACACCCCACTGTAAACCCTGATATACCCCACTGTAAACCCTGATACATCCCACTGTAAACCCCGATACATCCCACTGTAAACCCTAATACACTCCACTGTAAACCCCGATACACCCCACTGTAAACCCTAATACACTCCACTGTAAACCCTGATAGAGGCCACTGTAAACCCCGATACATCCCACTGTAAACCCTGATATACCCCACTGTAAACCCTAATACACTCCACTGTAAACCCTGATACAGGCCACTGCAAACCCTGATACACCCCACTATAAACCCTGATACACCCCACTATAAACCCTGATACACCCCACTGTAAACCCTGATATACCCCACTGTAAACCCTGATACACCCCACTATAAACCCTGATACACCCCACTGTAAACCCTGATACACCCCACTGTAAACCCCGATACATCCCACGGTAAACCCTGATATACCCCACTGTAAACCCTGATACACCCCACTGTAAACCCTGATACATCCCACTGTAAACCCTGATACACCCCATTGTAAACCCTGATACACCCCACTGTAAACCCCGATACACCCCACTGTAAACCCTGATACACCCCACTGTAAACCCCGATACATCCCACTGTAAACCCCGATACATCCCACTGTAAACCCTGATACACCCCACTTTAAACACCGATACACCCCACTGTAAACCCTGATACACCCCACTGTAAACCCTGATATACCCCACTGTAAACTCTGATACACCCCACTGTAAACCCTGATACACCCCACTGTAAACCCCGATACATCCCACTGTAAACCCCGATACATCCCACTGTAAACCCTGATACACCCCACTGTAAACCCCGATACACCCCACTGTAAACCCCGATACACCCCACTGTAAACCCTGATACACCCCACTGTAAACCCCGATACATCCCACTGTAAACCCTGATACACCCCACTGTAAACCCTGATACACCCCACTGTAAACCTCGATACACCCCACTGTAAACCCTGATACACCCCACTGTAAACCCCGATACACCCCACTGTAAACCCTGATATACCCCACTTTTTACCCCCGACACACCCCACTGTAAGCCCCTATACACCCCACTGTAAACCCCGATACAGCCCACTGTAAACCCCGATATACCCCACTGTAAACCCTGATACACCCCGCTGTAAACCCTGATACACGCCACTGTAAACCCTGATATACTCCACTGTAAACCCTGATACAGGCCACTGTAAGCCCTGATATACCCCACTGTAAACCCTGATACACGCCACTGTAAACCCTGACCCCACTGTAAACCCCGATACACTCCACTGTAAACCCTGATACACGCCACTGTAAACCCTGACCCCACTGTAAACCCCGATACACCCCATTGTAAACCCCGATACACCCCACTGTAAACCCTGATACTCTCCACTGTAAACCCCGATACACCCCACTGTAAACCCTGATACACTCCACTGTAAACCCTGATACACCCCACTGTAAACCCCGATAGACCCCACTGTAAACCCTGATATACCCCACTGTAAACCCCGATACACCCCACTGTAAACCCTGATATACCCCACTGTAAACCCTGACACACCCCACTGTAAACCCTGATACACCCCACTGTAAACCCTGACACACCCCACTGTAAACCCCGATACACCCCACTGTAAACCCCGATACATCCCACTATAAACCCCGATACACCCCACTGTAAACCCCGATACACTCCACTGTAAACCCTGACACACCCCACTGTAAACCCTGATACACCCCACTGTAAACCCTGATACACTCCACTGTAAAACCTGATACACCCCACTGTAAACCCTGATACACCCCACTGTAAACCCCGATACACCCCACTGTAAACCCTGATACACTCCAATGTAAACCCCGATACACCCCACTGTAAACCCCGATACACCCCACTGTAAACCCTGATACACTCCACTGTAAACCCTGATACACCCCACTGTAAACCCCGATATACCCCACTGTAAACCCTGATACACCCCACTGTAAACCCTGATACACCCCACTGTAAACCCTGATACACCCCACTGTATACCCTGATACACCCCACTGTAAACCCTGATACACCCCACTGTAAACCCTGATACACCCCACTGTAAACCCCGAAACACCCCACTGTAAACCCCGATACACCCCACTGTAAACCCTGATACACTCCACTGTAAACCCTGATACACGCCACTGTAAACCCCGATACACCCCACTGTAAACCCTGATACACCCCACTGTAAACCCTGATACACCCCACTGTAAACCCTGATACACCCCACTGTAAACCCTGATACACCCCACTGTAAACCCCGATACACCCCACTGTAAACCCTGATACACCCCACTGTAAACCCTGATACACCCCACTGTAAACCCTGATACACCCCACTGTAAACCCTGATACAGGCCACTGTAAACCCTGATACACCCCACTGTAAACCCTGATACACTCCACTGTAAACCCTGATACACCCCACTGTAAACCCTGATACACCCCACTGTAAACCCCGATACACCCCACTGTAAACCCTGATACACTCCACTGTAAACCCTGATACACGCCACTGTAAACCCTGATACACCCCACTGTAAACCCTGATACAGGCCACTGTAAACCCTGATACACCCCACTGTAAACCCTGATACACTCCACTGTAAACCCTGATACACCCCACTGTAAACCCCGATACACCCCACTGTAAACCCCGATACACCCCACTGTAAACCCCGATACACTCCACTGTAAACCCTGATACACGCCACTGTAAACCCTGATACACCCCACTGTAAACCCTGATACAGGCCACTGTAAACCCTGATACACCCCACTGTAAACCCTGATACACGCCACTGTAAACCCTGATATACTCCACTGTAAACCCTGATACACCCCACTGTAAACCCTGATACAGGCCACTGTAAACCCTGATATACCCCACTGTAAACCCTGATACACGCCACTGTAAACCCTGACCCCACTGTAAACCCCGATACACTCCACTGTAAACCCTGATACATGCCACTGTAAACCCTGACCCCACTGTAAACCCCGATACACCCCATTGTAAACCCCGATACACCCCACTGTAAACCCCGATACACCCCACTGTAAACCCTGATACACCCCACTGTAAACCCTGATACACCCCACTGTAAACCCTGACACACCCCATTGTAAACCCCGATACACCCCACTGTAAACCCCGATACATCCCACTATAAACCCAGATACACCCCACTGTAAACCTTGACACACCCCACTGTAAACCCTGATACGCCCCACTGTAAACCCTGATACGCCCCACTGTAAACCCTGATACACCCCACTGTAAACCCTAATACACTCCACTGTAAACCCTGATACACCCCACTGTAAACCCCGTTACACCCCACTGTAAACCCTGACCCCACTGTAAACCCCGATACACCCCACTGTAAACCCTAATACACCCCACTGTAAACCCAGATACACCCCACTGTAAACCCTGATATACCACACTGTAAACCCTGATACACCCCACTGTAAACCCTAATACACTCCACTGTAAACCCTGATACACCCCACTGTAAACCCCGATACACGCCACTGTAAACCCTGACCCCACTGTAAACCCTGATACACCCCACTGTAAACCCTAATACACCCCACTGTAAACCCAGATACACCCCACTGTAAACCCTGATATACCACACTGTAAGCCCCGATACACTCCACTGTAAACCCTGATACACCCCACTGTAAACCCTGATACACCCCACTGTAAACCCTGATATATCCCACTGTAAACCCTGATACACTCCACTCTAAACCCTGATACACCCCACTGTAAACCCTGATACACTCCACTGTAAACCCTGATACACCCCAGTGTAAACCCCGATACACTCCACTGTAAACCCTGATACACCCCACTGTAAACCCTGATACACCCCACTGTAAACCCTGATACACCCCAGTGTAAACCCTGATACACCCCACTGTAAACCCTGATACACCCCACTGTAAACCCCGATACACCCCACTGTAAACCCCGATACACTCCACTGTAAACCCTGATACACCCCACTGTAAACCCTGATACACCCCAGTGTAAACCCCGATACACTCCACTGTAAACCCTGATACACCCCACTGTAAACCCTGATACACCCCACTGTAAACCCTGATACACCCCAGTGTAAACCCTGATATACCCCACTGTAAACCCTGATACACCCCACTGTAAACCCTGATACACCCCACTGTAAACCCTGATACACCCCACTGTAAACCCTGATACACCCCAGTGTAAACCCTGATACACCCCACTGTAAACCCTGATACACTCCACTGTAAACCCTGATACACTCCACTGTAAACCCTGATACACTCCACTGTAAACCCTGATATACGCCACTGTAAACCCTGATACACTCCAATGTAAACCCTGATACACTCCACTGTAAACCCTGATACACCCCACTGTGAACCCCGATATACCCCACTGTAAACCCTGATACACCCCACTGTAAACCCTGATACACCCCACTGTAATCCCCGATATACCCCACTGTAAACCCTGATACACCCCACTGTAAACCCTGATACATCCCACTGTAAACCCCGATATACCCCACTGTAAACCCTGATACACCCCACTGTAAACCCTGATACACTCCACTGTAAACCCTGATACACCCCACTGTAAACCCTGATACACTCCACTGTAAACCCTGATACACCCCACTGTGAACCCCGATATACCCCACTGTAAACCCTGATACACCCCACTGTAAACCCTGATACATCCCACTGTAAACCCTGATACACCCCACTGTAAACCCTGATACATCCCACTGTAAACCCCGATATACCCCACTGTAAACCCTGATATACCCCACAGTAAACCCTGATACACCCCACTGTGAACCCTGATACACCCCACTGTAAACCCTGATATCCCCCACTGTAAACCCTGATACACCCCACTGTAAACCCCGATACACCCCACTGTAAACCCTGATACACTCCACTGTAAACCCTGATATACCCCACTGTGAACCCTGATACACTCCACTGTAAACCCTGATACACCCCACTCTAAACCCCGATACACCCCACTGTAAACCCTGATACACTCCACTGTAAACCCTCATATACCCCACTGTGAACCCTGATACACCCCACTGTGAACCCTGATACACCCCACTGTAAACCCTAATATACCCCACTGTAAACCCTGATACACCCCACTGTAAACCCTGATACACCCCACTGTAAACCCCGATACACCCCACAGTAAACCCCGATACACCCCACTGTAAACCCCGATACACCCCACTGTAAACCCTGATACACCCCACTGTAAACCCTGATACACCCCACTGTAAACCCCGATACACCCCACTGTAAACCCTAAAAAACCCATTGTAATCCCTGATACACTCCAGTGTAAACCCTGATATACCCCACTGTGAACCCTGATACACCCCACTGTAAACCCTGATATACCCCACTGTAAACCCTGATACACCCCACTGTAAACCCTGACACACCCCACTGTAAACCCTGATATACCCCACTGTGAACCCTGATACACCCCACTGTAAACCCTGATATACCCCACTGTAAACCCTGATACACTCCACTGTAAACCCTGATATACCCCACTGTAAACCCTGACACACCCCACTGTAAACCCTGATATACCCCACTGTGAACCCTGATACACCCCACTGTAAACCCTGATATACCCCACTGTAAACCCTGATACACTCCACTGTAAACCCTGACACACCCCACTGTAAACCCTGATATACCCCACTGTGAACCCTGATACACCCCACTATAAACCCTGATATACCCCACTGTAAACCCTGATATACCCCACTGTAAACCCTGATATACCCCACTGTAAACCCCGATACACTCCACTGTGAACCCTGATACACTCCACTGTAAACCCCGATACACCCCACTGTAAACCCTGATACACTCCACTGTAAACCCTGATACACTCCACTGTAAACCCTGATATACCCCACTGTAAACCCTGATACACTCCAATGTAAACCCTGATACACCCTACTGCAAACCCCGATACACTCCACTGTAAACCCTGATACACCCCACTGTAAACCCTGATACACCCCACTGTAAACCCCGATACACCCCACTGTAAACCCTGATACACTCCACTGTAAACCCTGATACACTCCAATGTAAACCCTGATACATTCCACTGTAAACCCTGATACACCCCACTGTGAACCCCGATATACCCCACTGTAAACCCTGATACACCCCACTGTAATCCCCGATATACCCCACTGTAAACCCTGATACACCCCACTGTAAACCCTGATACATCCCACTGTAAACCCCGATATACCCCACTGTAACCCCAGATACACCCCACTGTAACCCCAGATACACTCCACTGTAAACCCTGATACACCCCACTGTAAACCCTGATACATCCCACTGTAAACCCCGATATACCCCTCTGTAAACCCTGATACACCCCACTGTAACCCCAGATACACTCCACTGTAAACCCTGATATACCCCACTGTAAACCCTGATACATCCCACTGTAAACCCCGATACATCCCACTGTAAACGCTGATACACCCCACTGTAAACCCCGATACACCCCACTGTAAACCCCGATACACCCCACTGTATACCCTGATATACCCCACTGTAAACGCTGATACACCCCACTGTAAACCCTGATACACCCCACTGTAAACCCTGATATACCCCACTGTAAACCCTGATACATCCCACTGTAAACCCCGATACATCCCACTGTAAACCCTGATACACCCCACTGTAAACCCCGATACACCCCACTGTAAACCCCGATACACCCCACTGTAAACCCTGATACACCCCACTGTAAACCCTGATACACCCCACTGTAAACCCCGATACACCCCACTGTAAACCCTGATACACCCCACTGTAAACCCCGATACATCCCACTGTAAACCCTGATACACCCCACTGTAAACCCCGATACACCCCACTGTAAACCCTGATACACTCCAATGTAAACCCTGATACACCCCACTGCAAACCCTGATACACCCCACTGTAAACCCTGATACACCCCACTGTAAACCCCGATACACCCCACTGTAAACCCCGATACACTCCACTGTAAACCCCGATACACCCCACTGTAAACCCCGATATACCCCACTGTAAACCCTGATACACCCCACTGTAAACCCTGATACACCCCACTGTAAACCCTGATACACCCCAATGTAAACCCCGATACACCCCACTGTAAACCCTGATACACCCCACTGTAAACCCAGATACACCCCAGTGTAAACCCTGATACACCCCACTGTAAACCCTGATATACCCCACTGTAAACCACGATACACCCCACTGTAAACCCCGATACACCCCACTGTAAAACCCTGTTACACCCCACTGTAAACCCCGATACACCCCACTGTAAACCACGATACACCCCACTGTAAACCCCGATATACCCCACTGTAAACCCCGATACACCCCACTGTAAACCCTGATACACTCCACTGTAAATCCTGACCCCACTGTAAACCCCGATACACCCCATTGTAAACCCCGATATACCCCACTGTAATCCCCGATACACCCCACTGTAAACCCCGATACACCCCACTGTAAACCCCGATACATCTCACTGTAAAGCCCGATACACACCACCGTAAACCCTGAAACACCCCACAGTAAACCCCGGTACAACCCACTGTAAACCCTGATATACCCCACTGTAAACCCTGATACATCCCACTGTAAACCCCGATACATCCCACTGTAAACCCCGATACACCCCACTGTAAACCCCGGTACACACCACTGTAAACCCCGATACACCCCACTGTAAACCCCGATACATCCCACTGTAAACCCCGATACATCCCACTGTAAACCCTGATACATCCCACTGGAAACCCTGAAACACCCCACTGTAAACCCTGATATACCCCACTGTAAACCCTGACACACCCCACTGTAAACCCCGATACACCCCACTGTAAACCCAGATACACCCCACTGTAAACCCTGATACACCCCACTGTAAACCCTGATACACCCCACTGTAAACCCTGATACACCCCACTGTAAACCTCGATACACCCCACTGTAAACCCCTATACATCCCCCTGTATACCCGATACATCCCACTGTAAACCCCGATACACCCCACAGTAAACCCTGATACACCCCACTGTAAACCCTGAGACACCCCACTGTAAACCGAGATACACCCCACTGTAAACCCCGATACACCCCACTGTAAACCCCGATATACCCCACTGTAACCCCTATAAACCCCACTGTAAACCCCAAGACTCCCCACTGTAAACCCCGATACATCCCACTGTATACCCGATACATCCCACTATAAACCACGATACACCCCACTGTAAACTCAGATACACCCCATTGTAAACCCCGATACACCCCACTGTAAACCCTGATACATCCCACTGTAAACCCTGATACATCCCACTGTAAACCCTGATATACCCCACTGTAAACCCTGATACACCCCACTGTAAACCCCGATACACCCCACTGTAAACCCTGATATAACCCACTGTAAACCCTGATACATCCCACTGTAAACCCCGATACACCCCACTGTAAACCCTGATACACTCCACTGTAAACCCTGATACACCCCACTGTAAACCCTGATACATCCCACTGTAAACCCTAATACACTCCACTGTAAACCCCGATACACCCCACTGTAAACCCTAATACACTCCACTGTAAACCCTGATAGAGGCCACTGTAAACCCTGATACACCCCACTGTAAACCCTGATACACTCCACTGTAAACCCTGATACACCCCACTGTAAACCCCGATACACCCCACTGTAAACCCTGATACATCCCACTGTAAACCCCGATACACCCCACTGTAAACCCTAATACACTCCACTGTAAACCCTGATAGAGGCCACTGTAAACCCCGATACATCCCACTGTAAACCCTGATATACCCCACTGTAAACCCTAATACACCCCACTGTAAACCCTGATATACCCCACTGTAAACCCTGATACATCCCACTGTAAACCCCGATACATCCCACTGTAAACCCTAATACACTCCACTGTAAACCCCGATACACCCCACTGTAAACCCTAATACACTCCACTGTAAACCCTGATAGAGGCCACTGTAAACCCCGATACATCCCACTGTAAACCCTGATATACCCCACTGTAAACCCTAATACACTCCACTGTAAACCCTAATACACTCCACTGTAAACCCTGATAGAGGCCACTGTAAACCCCGATACATCCCACTGTAAACCCTGATATACCCCACTGTAAACCCTGATACATCCCACTGTAAACCCCGATACATCCCACTGTAAACCCTAATACACTCCACTGTAAACCCTAATACACCCCACTGTAAACCCTAATACACTCCACTGTAAACCCTGATAGAGGCCACTGTAAACCCCGATACATCCCACTGTAAACCCTAATACACTCCACTGTAAACCCCGATACACCCCACTGTAAACCCTAATACACTCCACTGTAAACCCTGATAGAGGCCACTGTAAACCCCGATACATCCCACTGTAAACCCTGATATACCCCACTGTAAACCCTAATACACTCCACTGTAAACCCTGATACAGGCCACTGTAAACCCTGATACACCCCACTGTAAACCCTGATACACCCCACTGTAAACCCTGATACACCCCACTGTAAACCCTGATACACCCCACTGTAAACCCTGATACACCCCACTGTAAACCCTGATATACCCCACTGTAAACCCTGATACACCCCACTATAAACCCTGATACACCCCACTGTAAACCCTGATACACCCCACTGTAAACCCTGATACACCCCACTGTAAACCCCGATACATCCCACTGTAAACCCTGATATACCCCACTGTAAACCCTGATACACCCCACTGTAAACCCTGATACATCCCACTGTAAACCCTGATACACCCCATTGTAAACCCTGATACACCCCACTGTAAACCCTGATACACCCCACTGTAAACCCCGATACATCCCACTGTAAACCCCGATACATCCCACTGTAAACCCTGATACACCCCACTGTAAACACCGATACACCCCACTGTAAACCCTGATATACCCCACTGTAAACCCTGATACACCCCACTGTAAACCCTGATACACCCCACTGTAAACCCCGATACATCCCACTGTAAACCCCGATACATCCCACTGTAAACCCTGATACACCCCACTGTAAACACCGATACACCCCACTGTAAATCCTGATATACCCCACTGTAAACCCTGATACACCCCACTGTAAACCCTGATACACCCCACTGTAAACCCCGATACACCCCACTGTAAACCCCGATATACCCCACTGTAAACCCTGATACACCCCACTGTAAACCCTGATACACGCCACTGTAAACCCTGATATACTCCACTGTAAACCCTGATACAGGCCACTGTAAGCCCTGATATACCCCACTGTAAACCCTGATACACGCCACTGTAAACCCTGACCCCACTGTAAACCCCGATACACCCCATTGTAAACCCCGATACACCCCACTGTAAACCCTGATACACTCCACTGTAAACCCCGATACACCCCACTGTAAACCCTGATACACTCCACTGTAAACCCTGATACACCCCACTGTAAACCCCGATAGACCCCACTGTAAACCCTGATATACCCCACTGTAAACCCCGATACACCCCACTGTAAACCCTGATATACCCCACTGTAAACCCTGACACACCCCACTGTAAACCCTGATACACCCCACTGTAAACCCTGACACACCCCACTGTAAACCCCGATACACCCCACTGTAAACCCCGATACATCCCACTATAAACCCCGATACACCCCACTGTAAACCCCGATACACTCCACTGTAAACCCTGACACACCCCACTGTAAACCCTGATACACCCCACTGTAAACCCTGATACACTCCACTGTAAACCCTGATACACCCCACTGTAAACCCTGATACACCCCACTGTAAACCCCGATACACCCCACTGTAAACCCTGATACACTCCAATGTAAACCCCGATACACCCCACTGTAAACCCCGATACACCCCACTGTAAACCCTGATACACTCCAATGTAAACCCCGATACACCCCACTGTAAACCCCGATACATCCCACTGTAAACCCTGATACACCCCACTGTAAACCCCGATATACCCCACTGTAAACCCTGATACACCCCACTGTAAACCCTGATACACCCCACTGTAAACCCTGATACACCCCACTGTATACCCTGATACACCCCACTGTAAACCCTGATACACCCCACTGTAAACCCTGATACACCCCACTGTAAACCCCGATACACCCCACTGTAAACCCCGATACACCCCACTGTAAACCCTGATACACTCCACTGTAAACCCTGATACACGCCACTGTAAACCCTGATACACCCCACTGTAAACCCTGATACAGGCCACTGTAAACCCTGATACACCCCACTGTAAACCCTGATACACTCCACTGTAAACCCTGATACACCCCACTGTAAACCCCGATACACCCCACTGTAAACCCCGATACACCCCACTGTAAACCCTGATACACTCCACTGTAAACCCTGATACACGCCACTGTAAACCCTGATACACCCCACTGTAAACCCTGATACAGGCCACTGTAAACCCTGATACATCCCACTGTAAACCATGATACACCCCACTGTAAACCCTGATATACCCCACTGTAAACCCTGATACATCCCACTGTAAACCCCGATACACCCCACTGTAAACCCTGATACACTCCACTGTAAACCCTGATACAGGCCACTGTAAACCCTGATACACCCCACTGTAAACCCCGATACATCCCACTGTAAACCCTAATACACTCCACTGTAAACCCCGATACACCCCACTGTAAACCCTAATACACTCCACTGTAAACCCTGATAGAGGCCACTGTAAACCCTGATACACCCCACTGTAAACCCTGATACACTCCACTGTAAACCCTGATACACCCCACTGTAAACCCCGATACACCCCACTGTAAACCCTGATACATCCCACTGTAAACCCCGATACACCCCACTGTAAACCCTAATACACTCCACTGTAAACCCTGATAGAGGCCACTGTAAACCCCGATACATCCCACTGTAAACCCTGATATACCCCACTGTAAACCCTAATACACCCCACTGTAAACCCTGATATACCCCACTGTAAACCCTGATACATCCCACTGTAAACCCCGATACATCCCACTGTAAACCCTAATACACTCCACTGTAAACCCCGATACACCCCACTGTAAACCCTAATACACTCCACTGTAAACCCTGATAGAGGCCACTGTAAACCCCGATACATCCCACTGTAAACCCTGATATACCCCACTGTAAACCCTAATACACTCCACTGTAAACCCTGATACAGGCCACTGCAAACCCTGATACACCCCACTATAAACCCTGATACACCCCACTGTAAACCCTGATATACCCCACTGTAAACCCTGATACACCCCACTATAAACCCTGATACACCCCACTGTAAACCCTGATACACCCCACTGTAAACCCCGATACATCCCACTGTAAACCCTGATATACCCCACTGTAAACCCTGATACACCCCACTGTAAACCCTGATACATCCCACTGTAAACCCTGATACACCCCATTGTAAACCCTGATACACCCCACTGTAAACCCCGATACACCCCACTGTAAACCCTGATACACCCCACTGTAAACCCCGATACATCCCACTGTAAACCCCGATACATCCCACTGTAAACCCTGATACACCCCACTGTAAACACCGATACACCCCACTGTAAACCCTGATATACCCCACTGTAAACCCTGATACACCCCACTGTAAACCCTGATACACCCCACTGTAAACCCCGATACATCCCACTGTAAACCCCGATACATCCCACTGTAAACCCTGATACACCCCACTGTAAACCCCGATACACCCCACTGTAAACCCCGATACACCCCACTGTAAACCCTGATACACCCCACTGTAAACCCCGATACATCCCACTGTAAACCCTGATACACCCCACTGTAAACCCTGATACACCCCACTGTAAACCTCGATACACCCCACTGTAAACCCTGATACACCCCACTGTAAACCCCGATACACCCCACTGTAAACCCTGATATACCCCACTTTTTACCCCCGACACACCCCACTGTAAGCCCCTATACACCCCACTGTAAACCCCGATACACCCCACTGTAAACCCCGATATACCCCACTGTAAACCCTGATACACCCCACTGTAAACCCTGATACACGCCACTGTAAACCCTGATATACTCCACTGTAAACCCTGATACAGGCCACTGTAAGCCCTGATATACCCCACTGTAAACCCTGATACACGCCACTGTAAACCCTGACCCCACTGTAAACCCCGATACACTCCACTGTAAACCCTGATACACGCCACTGTAAACCCTGACCCCACTGTAAACCCCGATACACCCCATTGTAAACCCCGATACACCCCACTGTAAACCCTGATACACTCCACTGTAAACCCCGATACACCCCACTGTAAACCCTGATACACTCCACTGTAAACCCTGATACACCCCACTGTAAACCCCGATAGACCCCACTGTAAACCCTGATATACCCCACTGTAAACCCCGATACACCCCACTGTAAACCCTGATATACCCCACTGTAAACCCTGACACACCCCACTGTAAACCCTGATACACCCCACTGTAAACCCTGACACACCCCACTGTAAACCCCGATACACCCCACTGTAAACCCCGATACATCCCACTGTAAACCTCGATACTCCCCACTGTAAACCCTGATACACTCCACTGTAAACCCCGATACACTCCACTGTAAACCCTGACACACCCCACTGTAAACCCTGATACACCCCACTGTAAACCCTGATACACTCCACTGTAAACCCTGATACACCCCACTGTAAACCCTGATACACCCCACTGTAAACCCCGATACACCCCACTGTAAACCCTGATACACTCCAATGTAAACCCCGATACACCCCACTGTAAACCCCGATACACCCCACTGTAAACCCTGATACACTCCACTGTAAACCCTGATACACCCCACTGTAAACCCCGATATACCCCACTGTAAACCCTGATACACCCCACTGTAAACCCTGATACACCCCACTGTAAACCCTGCTACACCCCACTGTATACCCTGATACACCCCACTGTAAACCCTGATACACCCCACTGTAAACCCTGATACACCCCACTGTAAACCCCGATACACCCCACTGTAAACCCCGATACACCTCACTGTAAACCCTGATACACTCCACTGTAAACCCTGATACACGCCACTGTAAACCCCGATACACCCCACTGTAAACCCTGATACACCCCACTGTAAACCCTGATACACCCCACTGTAAACCCTGATACACCCCACTGTAAACCCTGATACACCCCACTGTAAACCCCGATACACCCCACTGTAAACCCTGATACACCCCACTGTAAACCCTGATACACCCCACTGTAAACCCTGATACACCCCACTGTAAACCCTGATACAGGCCACTGTAAACCCTGATACACCCCACTGTAAACCCTGATACACTCCACTGTAAACCCTGATACACCCCACTGTAAACCCCGATACACCCCACTGTAAACCCCGATACACCCCATTGTAAACCCTGATACACTCCACTGTAAACCCTGATACACGCCACTGTAAACCCTGATACACCCCACTGTAAACCCTGATACAGGCCACTGTAAACCCTGATACACCCCACTGTAAACCCTGATACACTCCACTGTAAACCCTGATACACCCCACTGTAAACCCCGATACACCCCACTGTAAACCCCGATACACCCCACTGTAAACCCCGATACACTCCACTGTAAACCCTGATACACGCCACTGTAAACCCTGATACACCCCACTGTAAACCCTGATACAGGCCACTGTAAACCCTGATACACCCCACTGTAAACCCTGATACACGCCACTGTAAACCCTGATATACTCCACTGTAAACCCTGATACACCCCACTGTAAACCCTGATACAGGCCACTGTAAACCCTGATATACCCCACTGTAAACCCTGATACACGCCACTGTAAACCCTGACCCCACTGTAAACCCCGATACACTCCACTGTAAACCCTGATACACGCCACTGTAAACCCTGACCCCACTGTAAACCCCGATACACCCCATTGTAAACCCCGATACACCCCACTGTAAACCCCGATACACCCCACTGTAAACCCTGATACACCCCACTGTAAACCCTGATACACCCCACTGTAAACCCTGACACACCCCATTGTAAACCCCGATACACCCCACTGTAAACCCCGATACATCCCACTATAAACCCAGATACACCCCACTGTAAACCTTGACACACCCCACTGTAAACCCTGATACGCCCCACTGTAAACCCTGATACGCCCCACTGTAAACCCTGATACACCCCACTGTAAACCCTGATACACCCCACTGTAAACCCTAATACACTCCACTGTAAACCCTGATACACCCCACTGTAAACCCCGATACACGCCACTGTAAACCCTGACCCCACTGTAAACCCCGATACACCCCACTGTAAACCCTAATACACCCCACTGTAAACCCAGATACACCCCACTGTAAACCCTGATATACCACACTGTAAACCCTGATACACCCCACTGTAAACCCTAATACACTCCACTGTAAACCCTGATACACCCCACTGTAAACCCCGATACACGCCACTGTAAACCCTGACCCCACTGTAAACCCTGATACACCCCACTGTAAACCCTAATACACCCCACTGTAAACCCAGATACACCCCACTGTAAACCCTGATATACCACACTGTAAACCCCGATACACTCCACTGTAAAACCTGATACACCCCACTGTAAACCCTGATACACCCCACTGTAAACCCTGATATATCCAACTGTAAACCCTGATACACTCCACTCTAAACCCTGATACACCCCACTGTAAACCCTGATACACTCCACTGTAAACCCTGATACACCCCAGTGTAAACCCCGATACACTCCACTGTAAACCCTGATACACCCCACTGTAAACCCTGATACACCCCACTGTAAACCCTGATACACCCCAGTGTAAACCCTGATACACCCCACTGTAAACCCCGATACACCCCACTGTAAACCCCGATACACTCCACTGTAAACCCTGATACACCCCAGTGTAAACCCCGATACACTCCACTGTAAACCCTGATACACCCCACTGTAAACCCTGATACACCCCACTGTAAACCCTGATACACCCCACTGTAAACCCTGATACACCCCAGTGTAAACCCTGATATACCCCACTGTAAACCCTGATACACCCCACTGTAAACCCTGATACACCCCACTGTAAACCCTGATACACCCCACTGTAAACCCTGATACACCCCAGTGTAAACCCTGATACACCCCACTGTAAACCCTGATACACTCCACTGTAAACCCTGATACACTCCACTGTAAACCCTGATACACTCCACTGTAAACCCTGATACACTCCACTGTAAACCCTGATATACCCCACTGTAAACCCTGATACACTCCAATGTAAACCCTGATACACTCCACCGTAAACCCTGATACACCCCACTGTGAACCCCGATATACCCCACTGTAAACCCTGATACACCCCACTGTAAACCCTGATACACCCCACTGTAATCCCCGATATACCCCACTGTAAACCCTGATACACCCCACTGTAAACCCTGATACATCCCACTGTAAACCCCGATATACCCCACTGTAAACCCTGATACACCCCACTGTAAACCCTGATACACTCCACTGTAAACCCTGATACACCCCACTGTAAACCCTGATACACTCCACTGTAAACACTGATACACCCCACTGTGAACCCCGATATACCCCACTGTAAACCCTGATACACCCCACTGTAAACCCTGATACATCCCACTGTAAACCCTGATACACCCCACTGTAAACCCTGATACATCCCACTGTAAACCCCGATATACCCCACTGTAAACCCTGATATACCCCACAGTAAACCCTGATACACCCCACTGTGAACCCTGATACACCCCACTGTAAACCCTGATATCCCCCACTGTAAACCCTGATACACCCCACTGTAAACCCCGATACACCCCACTGTAAACCCTGATACACTCCACTGTAAACCCTGATATACCCCACTGTGAACCCTGATACACTCCACTGTAAACCCTGATACACCCCACTGTAAACCCCGATACACCCCACTGTAAACCCTGATACACTCCACTGTAAACCCTCATATACCCCACTGTGAACCCTGATACACCCCACTGTGAACCCTGATACACCCCACTGTAAACCCTAATATACCCCACTGTAAACCCTGATACACCCCACTGTAAACCCTGATACACCCCACTGTAAACCCCGATACACCCCACAGTAAACCCCGATACACCCCACTGTAAACCCCGATACACCCCACTGTAAACCCTGATACACCCCACTGTAAACCCTGATACACCCCACTGTAAACCCCGATACACCCCACTGTAAACCCTAAAAAACCCATTGTAATCCCTGATACACTCCACTGTAAACCCTGATATACCCCACTGTGAACCCTGATACACCCCACTGTAAACCCTGATATACCCCACTGTAAACCCTGATACACCCCACTGTAAACCCTGACACACCCCACTGTAAACCCTGATATACCCCACTGTGAACCCTGATACACCCCACTGTAAACCCTGATATACCCCACTGTAAACCCTGATACACTCCACTGTAAACCCTGATATACCCCACTGTAAACCCTGATACACCCCACTGTAAACCCTGATATACCCCACTGTGAACCCTGATACACCCCACTATAAACCCTGATATACCCCACTGTAAACCCTGATATACCCCACTGTAAACCCTGATATACCCCACTGTAAACCCCGATACACTCCACTGTGAACCCTGATACACTCCACTGTAAACCCCGATACACCCCACTGTAAACCCTGATACACTCCACTGTAAACCCTGATACACTCCACTGTAAACCCTGATATACCCCACTGTAAACCCTGATACACTCCAATGTAAACCCTGATACACCCTACTGTAAACCCCGATACACTCCACTGTAAACCCTGATACACCCCACTGTAAACCCTGATACACCCCACTGTAAACCCCGATACACCCCACTGTAAACCCTGATACACTCCACTGTAAACCCTGATACACTCCAATGTAAACCCTGATACATTCCACTGTAAACCCTGATACACCCCACTGTGAACCCCGATATACCCCACTGTAAACCCTGATACACCCCACTGTAATCCCCGATATACCCCACTGTAAACCCTGATACACCCCACTGTAAACCCTGATACATCCCACTGTAAACCCCGATATACCCCACTGTAAACCCTGATACACCCCACTGTAACCCCAGATACACTCCACTGTAAACCCTGATACACCCCACTGTAAACCCTGATACTCTCCAATGTAAAACCCTGATACACTCCACTGTAATCCCTGATACACCCCACTGTGAACCCTGATATACCCCACTGTAAACCCTGATACACCCCACTGTAAACCCTGATACATCCCACTGTAAACCCTGATACACCCCACTGTAAACCCTGATACATACCACTGTAAACCCCGATATACCCCACTGTAAACCCTGATATACCCCACAGTAAACCCTGATACACCCCACTGTGACCCCTGATACACCCCACTGTAAACCCTGATATCCCCCACTGTAAACCCCGATACACCCCACTGTAAACCCTGATACACTCCACTGTAAACCCTGATATACCCCACTGTGAACCCTGATACACTCCAATGTAAACCCTGATAGAGGCCACTGTAAACCCTGATACACCCCACTGTAAACCCTGATATACCCCACTGTAAACCCTGATACACCCCACTGTAAACCCCGATACATCCCACTGTAAACCCTAATACACTCCACTGTAAACCCTGATAGAGGCCACTGTAAACCCTGATACACCCCACTGTAAACCCTGATATACCCCACTGTAAACCCTGATACACCCCACTGTAAACCCCGATACATCCCACTGTAAACCCTAATACACTCCACTGTAAACCCCGATACACCCCAGTGTAAACCCTAATACACTCCACTGTAAACCCTGATAGAGGCCACTGTAAACCCCGATACATCCCACTGTAAACCCTGATATACCCCACTGTAAACCCTAATACACTCCACTGTAAACCCTGATACAGGCCACTGTAAACCCTGATACACCCCACTGTAAACCCTAATACACTCCACTGTAAACCCTGATTCACCCCACTGTAAATCCTGATACACCCCACTGTAAACCCTGATACACCCCACTGTAAACCCCGATACACCCCACTGTAAACCCTGATACACCCCACTGTAAACCCTGATATACCCCACTGCAAACCCTGATACACCCCACTATAAACCCTGATACACCCCACTGTAAACCCTGATACACCCCACTGTAAACCCTGATATACCCCACTGTAAACCCTGATACACCCCACTATAAACCCTGATACACCCCACTGTAAACCCTGATACACCCCACTGTAAACCCCGATACATCCCACTGTAAACCCTGATATACCCCACTGTAAACCCTGATACACCCCACTGTAAACCCTGATACACCCCATTGTAAACCCTGATACACCCCACTGTAAACCCCGATACACCCCACTGTAAACCCTGATACACCCCACTGTAAACCCTGATATACCCCACTGTAAACACTGATATACCCCACTGTAAACCCTGATACACCCCACTGTAAACCCTGATACATCCCACTGTAAACCCTGATATACCCCACTGTAAACCCTGATACACCCCACTGTAAACCCTGATACATCCCACTGTAAACCCTGATACACCCCACTGTAAACCCCGATACATCCCACTGTAAACCCCGATACATCCCACTGTAAACCCTGATACACCCCACTGTAAACACCGATACACCCCACTGTAAACCCTGATATACCCCACTGTAAACCCTGATACACCCCACTGTAAACCCCGATACATCCCACTGTAAACCCTGATACACCCCACTGTAAACCCTGATACACCCCACTGTAAACCCCGATACACCCCACTGTAAACCCTGATACACCCCACTGTAAACCCTGATACACCCCACTGTAAACCCCGATACACCCCACTGTAAACCCTGATACACCCCACTGTAAACCCTGATACACCCCACTGTAAACCCTGATACACCCCACTGTAAACCCCGATACATCCCACTGTAAACCCTGATACACCCCACTGTAAACCCCGATACACCCCACTGTAAACCCTGATATACTCCACTGTAAACCCTGATACACCCCACTGTAAACCCTGATACACCCCACTGTAAACCTCGATACACCCCACTGTAAACCCTGATACACCCCACTGTAAACCCCGATACACCCCACTGTAAACCCTGATATACCCCACTTTTTACCCCCGACACACCCCACTGTAAGCCCCTATACACCCCACTGTAAACCCCGATACACCCCACTGTAAACCCCGATATACCCCACTGTAAACCCTGATACACTCCACTGTAAACCCTGATACACCCCACTGTAAACCCTGATACAGGCCACTGTAAACCCTGATACACCCCACTGTAAACCCTGATACACGCCACTGTAAACCCTGATATGCTCCACTGTAAACCCTGATACAGGCCACTGTAAACCCTGATATACCCCACTATAAACCCTGATACACGCCACTGTAAACCCTGACCCCACTGTAAACCCCGATACACTCCACTGTAAACCCTGATACACGCCACTGTAAACCCTGACCCCACTGTAAACCCTGATACACCCCATTGTAAACCCCGATACACCCCACTGTAAACCCTGATACACTCCACTGTAAACCCCGATACACCCCACTGTAAACCCTGATACACTCCACTGTAAACCCTGATACATCCCACTGTAAACCCCGATATACCCCACTGTAAACCCTGATATACCCCACTGTAAACCCCGATACACCCCACTGTAAACCCTGATACACCCCACTGTAAACCCTGACACACTCCACTGTAAACCCTGATACACCCCACTGTAAACCCTGCCACACCCCACTGTAAACCCCGATACACCCCACTGTAAACCCCGATACATCCCACTATAAACCCAGATACACCCCACTGTAAACCCTGACACACCCCACTGTAAACCCTGATACGCCCCACTGTAAACCCTGATACACCCCACTGTAAACCCTGATACACCCCACTGTAAACCCCGATACATCCCACTGTAAACCCTGATACACCCCACTGTAAACCCCGATACATCCCACTGTAAACCCTGATACACCCCACTGTAAACCCTGATACACTCCACTGTAAACCCTGATACACCCCACTGTAAACCCCGATACACCCCACTGTAAACCCCGATACACTCCACTGTAAACCCTGATACACGCCACTGTAAACCCTGATACACCCCACTGTAAACCCTGATACAGGCCACTGTAAACCCTGATACACCCCACTGTAAACCCTGATACACGCCACTGTAAACCCTGATATACCCCACTGTAAACCCTGATACAGGCCACTGTAAACCCTGATATACCCCACTGTAAACCCTGATACACGCCACTGTAAACCCTGACCCCACTGTAAACAACGATACACTCCACTGTAAACCCTGATACACGCCACTGTAAACCCTGACCCCACTGTAAACCCCGATACACTCCACTGTAAACCCTGATACACCCCACTGTAAACCCTGACATACCCCACTGTAAACCCTGATACACCCCACTGTAAACCCTGACACACCCCATTGTAAACCCCGATACACCCCACTGTAAACTCCGATACATCCCACTATAAACCCAGATACACCCCACTGTAAACCCTGACACACCCCACTGTAAACCCTGATACGCCCCACTGTAAACCCTGATACACCCCACTGTAAACCCTGATACACCCCACTGTAAACCCTAATACACTCCACTGTAAACCCTGATACACCCCACTGTAAACCCCGATACACCCCACTGTAAACCCTGATACACCCCACTGTAAACCCTGATACATCCCACTGTAAACCCCGATACACCCCACTGTAAACCCCGATACACCCCACTGTAAACCCCGATACACCCCACTGTAAACCCTGATACATCCCACTGTAAACCCCGATACACCCCACTGTAAACCCTGATACACCCCACTGTAAACCCTAATACACTCCACTGTAAACCCCGATATACCCCACTGTAAACCCTGACCCCACTGTAAACCCCGATACACCCCACTGTAAACCCCGATACACCCCACTGTAAACCCCGATACACCCCACTGTAAACCCTGACCCCACTGTAAACCCCGATACACCCCACTGTAAACCCTGATACACCCCACTGTAAACCCTGATACACCCCACTGTAAACCCTAATACACTCCACTGTAAACCCTGATACACCCCACTGTAAACCCCGATACACCCCACTGTAAACCCTGACCCCACTGTAAACCCCGATACACCCCACTGTAAACCCCGATACACCCCACTGTAAACCCTGATACACTCCACTGTAAACCCTGATACACCCCACTGTAAACCCTGATACACCCCACTGTAAACCCTGATATACCCCACTGTAAACCCTGATATACCCCACTGTAAACACTGACCCCATTGTAAACCCTGATACACCCCACTGTAATCCCTGATACACCCCACTGTAAACCCTGATACACCCCACTGTAAACCCTGATACACCCCACTGTAAACCCCGATACACGCCACTGTAAACCCTGACCCCACAGTAAACCCCGATACACCCCACTGTAAACCCCGATACACCCCACTGTAAACCCTGATACACCCCACTGTAAACACTGATACACCCCACTGTAAACCCTAATACACTCCACTGTAAACCCTGATACACCCCACTGTAAACCCCGATACACGCCACTGTAAACCCTGACCCCACTGTAAACCCTGATACACCCCACTGTAAACCCTAATACACCCCACTGTAAACCCAGATACACCCCACTGTAAACCCTGATATACCACACTGTAAACCCCGATACACTCCACTGTAAACCCTGATACACCCCACTGTAAACCCTGATACACCCCACTGTAAACCCTGATATATCCCACTGTAAACCCTGATACACCCCACTCTAAACCCTGATACACCCCACTGTAAACCCTGATACACTCCACTGTAAACCCTGATACACCCCAGTGTAAACCCCGATACACTCCACTGTAAACCCTGATACACCCCACTGTAAACCCTGATACACCCCACTGTAAACCCTGATACACCCCAGTGTAAACCCTGATACACCCCACTGTAAACCCTGATACACCCCACTGTAAACCCCGATACACCCCACTGTAAACCCCGATACACTCCACTGTAAACCCTGATACACCCCACTGTAAACCCTGATACACCCCAGTGTAAACCCCGATACACTCCACTGTAAACCCTGATACACCCCACTGTAAACCCTGATACACCCCACTGTAAACCCTGATACACCCCAGTGTAAACCCTGATATACCCCACTGTAAACCCTGATACACCCCACTGTAAACCCTGATACACCCCACTGTAAACCCTGATACACCCCACTGTAAACCCTGATACACCCCAGTGTAAACCCTGATACACCCCACTGTAAACCCAGATACACCCCACTGTAAACCCTGATACACCCCAGTGTAAACCCTGATACACCCCACTGTAAACCCTGATACACTCCACTGTAAACCCTGATACACTCCACTGTAAACCCTGATACACTCCACTGTAAACCCTGATACACTCCACTGTAAACCCTGATACACCCCACTGTAAACCCTGACATACCCCACTGTAAACCCTGATACACCCCACTGTAAACCCTGACACACCCCATTGTAAACCCCGATACACCCCACTGTAAACTCCGATACATCCCACTATAAACCCAGATACACCCCACTGTAAACCCTGACACACCCCACTGTAAACCCTGATACGCCCCACTGTAAACCCTGATACACCCCACTGTAAACCCTGATACACCCCACTGTAAACCCTAATACACTCCACTGTAAACCCTGATACACCCCACTGTAAACCCCGATACACCCCACTGTAAACCCTGATACACCCCACTGTAAACCCTGATACATCCCACTGTAAACCCCGATACACCCCACTGTAAACCCCGATACACCCCACTGTAAACCCCGATACACCCCACTGTAAACCCTGATACATCCCACTGTAAACCCCGATACACCCCACTGTAAACCCTGATACACCCCACTGTAAACCCTAATACACTCCACTGTAAACCCCGATATACCCCACTGTAAACCCTGACCCCACTGTAAACCCCGATACACCCCACTGTAAACCCCGATACACCCCACTGTAAACCCCGATACACCCCACTGTAAACCCTGACCCCACTGTAAACCCCGATACACCCCACTGTAAACCCTGATACACCCCACTGTAAACCCTGATACACCCCACTGTAAACCCTAATACACTCCACTGTAAACCCTGATACACCCCACTGTAAACCCCGATACACCCCACTGTAAACCCTGACCCCACTGTAAACCCCGATACACCCCACTGTAAACCCCGATACACCCCACTGTAAACCCTGATACACTCCACTGTAAACCCTGATACACCCCACTGTAAACCCTGATACACCCCACTGTAAACCCTGATATACCCCACTGTAAACCCTGATATACCCCACTGTAAACACTGACCCCATTGTAAACCCTGATACACCCCACTGTAATCCCTGATACACCCCACTGTAAACCCTGATACACCCCACTGTAAACCCTGATACACCCCACTGTAAACCCCGATACACGCCACTGTAAACCCTGACCCCACAGTAAACCCCGATACACCCCACTGTAAACCCCGATACACCCCACTGTAAACCCTGATACACCCCACTGTAAACACTGATACACCCCACTGTAAACCCTAATACACTCCACTGTAAACCCTGATACACCCCACTGTAAACCCCGATACACGCCACTGTAAACCCTGACCCCACTGTAAACCCTGATACACCCCACTGTAAACCCTAATACACCCCACTGTAAACCCAGATACACCCCACTGTAAACCCTGATATACCACACTGTAAACCCCGATACACTCCACTGTAAACCCTGATACACCCCACTGTAAACCCTGATACACCCCACTGTAAACCCTGATATATCCCACTGTAAACCCTGATACACCCCACTCTAAACCCTGATACACCCCACTGTAAACCCTGATACACTCCACTGTAAACCCTGATACACCCCAGTGTAAACCCCGATACACTCCACTGTAAACCCTGATACACCCCACTGTAAACCCTGATACACCCCACTGTAAACCCTGATACACCCCAGTGTAAACCCTGATACACCCCACTGTAAACCCTGATACACCCCACTGTAAACCCCGATACACCCCACTGTAAACCCCGATACACTCCACTGTAAACCCTGATACACCCCACTGTAAACCCTGATACACCCCAGTGTAAACCCCGATACACTCCACTGTAAACCCTGATACACCCCACTGTAAACCCTGATACACCCCACTGTAAACCCTGATACACCCCAGTGTAAACCCTGATATACCCCACTGTAAACCCTGATACACCCCACTGTAAACCCTGATACACCCCACTGTAAACCCTGATACACCCCACTGTAAACCCTGATACACCCCAGTGTAAACCCTGATACACCCCACTGTAAACCCAGATACACCCCACTGTAAACCCTGATACACCCCAGTGTAAACCCTGATACACCCCACTGTAAACCCTGATACACTCCACTGTAAACCCTGATACACTCCACTGTAAACCCTGATACACTCCACTGTAAACCCTGATACACTCCACTGTAAACCCTGATATACCCCACTGTAAACCCTGATACACTCCAATGTAAACCCTGATACACTCCACCGTAAACCCTGATACACCCCACTGTGAACCCCGATATACCCCACTGTAAACCCTGATACACCCCACTGTAAACCCTGATACACCCCACTGTAATCCCCGATATACCCCACTGTAAACCCTGATACACCCCACTGTAAACCCTGATACATCCCACTGTAAACCCCGATATACCCCACTGTAAACCCTGATACACCCCACTGTAAACCCTGATACACTCCACTGTAAACCCTGATACACCCCACTGTAAACCCTGATACACTCCACTGTAAACCCTGATACACCCCACTGTGAACCCCGATATACCCCACTGTAAACCCTGATACACCCCACTGTAAACCCTGATACATCCCACTGTAAACCCTGATACACCCCACTGTAAACCCTGATACATCCCACTGTAAACCCCGATATACCCCACTGTAAACCCTGATATACCCCACAGTAAACCCTGATACACCCCACTGTGAACCCTGATACACCCCACTGTAAACCCTGATATCCCCCACTGTAAACCCTGATACACCCCACTGTAAACCCCGATACACCCCACTGTAAACCCTGATACACTCCACTGTAAACCCTGATATACCCCACTGTGAACCCTGATACACTCCACTGTAAACCCTGATACACCCCACTGTAAACCCCGATACACCCCACTGTAAACCCTGATACACTCCACTGTAAACCCTCATATACCCCACTGTGAACCCTGATACACCCCACTGTGAACCCTGATACACCCCACTGTAAACCCTAATATACCCCACTGTAAACCCTGATACACCCCACTGTAAACCCTGATACACCCCACTGTAAACCCCGATACACCCCACAGTAAACCCCGATACACCCCACTGTAAACCCCGATACACCCCACTGTAAACCCTGATACACCCCACTGTAAACCCTGATACACCCCACTGTAAACCCCGATACACCCCACTGTAAACCCTAAAAAACCCATTGTAATCCCTGATACACTCCACTGTAAACCCTGATATACCCCACTGTGAACCCTGATACACCCCACTGTAAACCCTGATATACCCCACTGTAAACCCTGATACACCCCACTGAAAACCCTGACACACCCCACTGTAAACCCTGATATACCCCACTGTGAACCCTGATACACCCCACTGTAAACCCTGATATACCCCACTGTAAACCCTGATACACTCCACTGTAAACCCTGATATACCCCACTGTAAACCCTGATACACCCCACTGTAAACCCTGATATACCCCACTGTGAACCCTGATACACCCCACTATAAACCCTGATATACCCCACTGTAAACCCTGATATACCCCACTGTAAACCCTGATATACCCCACTGTAAACCCCGATACACTCCACTGTGAACCCTGATACACTCCACTGTAAACCCCGATACACCCCACTGTAAACCCTGATACACTCCACTGTAAACCCTGATACACTCCACTGTAAACCCTGATATACCCCACTGTAAACCCTGATACACTCCAATGTAAACCCTGATACACCCTACTGTAAACCCCGATACACTCCACTGTAAACCCTGATACACCCCACTGTAAACCCTGATACACCCCACTGTAAACCCCGATACACCCCACTGTAAACCCTGATACTCTCCACTGTAAACCCTGATACACTCCAATGTAAACCCTGATACATTCCACTGTAAACCCTGATACACCCCACTGTGAACCCCGATATACCCCACTGTAAACCCTGATACACCCCACTGTAATCCCCGATATACCCCACTGTAAACCCTGATACACCCCACTGTAAACCCTGATACATCCCACTGTAAACCCCGATATACCCCACTGTAAACCCTGATACACCCCACTGTAACCCCAGATACACTCCACTGTAAACCCTGATACACCCCACTGTAAACCCTGATACTCTCCAATGTAAACCCTGATACACTCCACTGTAAACCCTGATACACCCCACTGTAAACCCTGATACATCCCACTGTAAACCCTGATACACCCCACTGTAAACCCTGATACATACCACTGTAAACCCCGATATACCCCACTGTAAACCCTGATATACCCCACAGTAAACCCTGATACACCCCACTGTGACCCCTGATACACCCCACTGTAAACCCTGATATCCCCCACTGTAAACCCCGATACACCCCACTGTAAACCCTGATACACTCCACTGTAAACCCTGATATACCCCACTGTGAACCCTGATACACTCCAATGTAAACCCTGATAGAGGCCACTGTAAACCCTGATACACCCCACTGTAAACCCTGATATACCCCACTGTAAACCCTGATACACCCCACTGTAAACCCCGATACATCCCACTGTAAACCCTAATACACTCCACTGTAAACCCTGATAGAGGCCACTGTAAACCCTGATACACCCCACTGTAAACCCTGATATACCCCACTGTAAACCCTGATACACCCCACTGTAAACCCCGATACATCCCACTGTAAACCCTAATACACTCCACTGTAAACCCCGATACACCCCAGTGTAAACCCTAATACACTCCACTGTAAACCCTGATAGAGGCCACTGTAAACCCCGATACATCCCACTGTAAACCCTGATATACCCCACTGTAAACCCTAATACACTCCACTGTAAACCCTGATACAGGCCACTGTAAACCCTGATACACCCCACTGTAAACCCTAATACACTCCACTGTAAACCCTGATTCACCCCACTGTAAATCCTGATACACCCCACTGTAAACCCTGATACACCCCACTGTAAACCCCGATACACCCCACTGTAAACCCTGATACACCCCACTGTAAACCCTGATATACCCCACTGCAAACCCTGATACACCCCACTATAAACCCTGATACACCCCACTGTAAACCCTGATACACCCCACTGTAAACCCTGATATACCCCACTGTAAACCCTGATACACCCCACTATAAACCCTGATACACCCCACTGTAAACCCTGATACACCCCACTGTAAACCCCGATACATCCCACTGTAAACCCTGATATACCCCACTGTAAACCCTGATACACCCCACTGTAAACCCTGATACATCCCATTGTAAACCCTGATACACCCCACTGTAAACCCCGATACACCCCACTGTAAACCCTGATACACCCCACTGTAAACCCTGATATACCCCACTGTAAACACTGATATACCCCACTGTAAACCCTGATACACCCCACTGTAAACCCTGATACATCCCACTGTAAACCCTGATATACCCCACTGTAAACCCTGATACACCCCACTGTAAACCCTGATACACCCCACTGTAAACCCTGATACACCCCACTGTAAACCCCGATACACCCCACTGTAAACCCCGATACACCCCACTGTAAACCCTGATACACCCCACTGTAAACCCTGATACACCCCACTGTAAACCCCGATACACCCCACTGTAAACCCTGATACACCCCACTGTAAACCCCGATACATCCCACTGTAAACCCTGATACACCCCACTGTAAACCCCGATACACCCCACTGTAAACCCTGATATACTCCACTGTAAACCCTGATACACCCCACTGTAAACCCTGATACACCCCACTGTAAACCTCGATACACCCCACTGTAAACCCTGATACACCCCACTGTAAACCCCGATACACCCCACTGTAAACCCTGATATACCCCACTTTTTACCCCCGACACACCCCACTGTAAGCCCCTATACACCCCACTGTAAACCCCGATACACCCCACTGTAAACCCCGATATACCCCACTGTAAACCCTGATACACCCCACTGTAAACCCTGATACAGGCCACTGTAAACCCTGATACACCCCACTGTAAACCCTGATACACGCCACTGTAAACCCTGATATGCTCCACTGTAAACCCTGATACAGGCCACTGTAAACCCTGATATACCCCACTATAAACCCTGATACACGCCACTGTAAACCCTGACCCCACTGTAAACCCCGATACACTCCACTGTAAACCCTGATACACGCCACTGTAAACCCTGACCCCACTGTAAACCCCGATACACCCCATTGTAAACCCCGATACACCCCACTGTAAACCCTGATACACTCCACTGTAAACCCCGATACACCCCACTGTAAACCCTGATACACTCCACTGTAAACCCTGATACATCCCACTGTAAACCCCGATATACCCCACTGTAAACCCTGATATACCCCACTGTAAACCCCGATACACCCCACTGTAAACCCTGATACACCCCACTGTAAACCCTGACACACTCCACTGTAAACCCTGATACACCCCACTGTAAACCCTGACACACCCCACTGTAAACCCCGATACACCCCACTGTAAACCCCGATACATCCCACTATAAACCCAGATACACCCCACTGTAAACCCTGACACACCCCACTGTAAACCCTGATACGCCCCACTGTAAACCCTGATACACCCCACTGTAAACCCTGATACACCCCACTGTAAACCCTGATACACCCCACTGTAAACCCCGATACATCCCACTGTAAACCCTGATACACCCCACTGTAAACCCCGATACATCCCACTGTAAACCCTGATACACCCCACTGTAAACCCTGATACACTCCACTGTAAACCCTGATACACCCCACTGTAAACCCCGATACACCCCACTGTAAACCCCGATACACTCCACTGTAAACCCTGATACACGCCACTGTAAACCCTGATACACCCCACTGTAAACCCTGATACAGGCCACTGTAAACCCTGATACACCCCACTGTAAACCCTGATACACGCCACTGTAAACCCTGATATACCCCACTGTAAACCCTGATACAGGCCACTGTAAACCCTGATATACCCCACTGTAAACCCTGATACACGCCACTGTAAACCCTGACCCCACTGTAAACAACGATACACTCCACTGTAAACCCTGATACACGCCACTGTAAACCCTGACCCCACTGTAAACCCCGATACACTCCACTGTAAACCCTGATACACCCCACTGTAAACCCTGACATACCCCACTGTAAACCCTGATACACCCCACTGTAAACCCTGACACACCCCATTGTAAACCCCGATACACCCCACTGTAAACTCCGATACATCCCACTATAAACCCAGATACACCCCACTGTAAACCCTGACACACCCCACTGTAAACCCTGATACGCCCCACTGTAAACCCTGATACACCCCACTGTAAACCCTGATACACCCCACTGTAAACCCTAATACACTCCACTGTAAACCCTGATACACCCCACTGTAAACCCCGATACACCCCACTGTAAACCCTGACCCCACTGTAAACCCCGATACACCCCACTGTAAACCCCGATACACCCCACTGTAAACCCTGATACACTCCACTGTAAACCCTGATACACCCCACTGTAAACCCTGATACACCCCACTGTAAACCCTGATATACCCCACTGTAAACCCTGATATACCCCACTGTAAACACTGACCCCATTGTAAACCCTGATACACCCCACTGTAATCCCTGATACACCCCACTGTAAACCCTGATACACCCCACTGTAAACCCTGATACACCCCACTGTAAACCCCGATACACGCCACTGTAAACCCTGACCCCACAGTAAACCCCGATACACCCCACTGTAAACCCCGATACACCCCACTGTAAACCCTGATACACCCCACTGTAAACCCTGATACACCCCACTGTAAACCCCGATACACGCCACTGTAATCCCCGATACATCCCACTGTAAACCCTGATACACCCCACTGTAAACCCCGATACACCCCACTGTAAACCCTGATACACCCCACTGTAAACCTCGATACACGCCACTGTAATCCCCGATACATCCCACTGTAAACCCTGATACACCCCACTGTAAACCCCGATACACTCCACTGTAAACCCTGATACACCCCACTGTAAACCCTGATATATCCCACTGTAAACCCTGATACACTCCACTCTAAACCCTGATACACCCCACTGTAAACCCCGATACATCCCACTGTAAACCCCGATACACCCCACTGTAAACCCTGATACACTCCACTGTAAACCCTGATACACCCCAGTGTAAACCCCGATACACTCCACTGTAAACCCTGATACACCCCAGTGTAAACCCTGCTACACCCCACTGTAAACCCTGATACACCCCACTGTAAACCCAGATACACCCCACTGTAAACCCCGATACACTCCACTGTAAACCCTGATACACTCCACTGTAAACCCTGATATACCCCACTGTAAACCCTGATACACTCCACTGTAAACCCTGATACACACCACTGTAAACCCTGATACACTCCACTGTAAACCCTGATATACCCCACTGTAAACCCTGATACACCCCACTGTAAACCCTGATACACCCCACTGTAAACCCTGATACACCCCACTGTAATCCCCGATATACCCCACTGTAAACCCTGATACACCCCACTGTAAACCCTGATACACCCCACTGTAAACCCCGATACACCCCACTGTAAACCCTGATACACCCCACTGTAAACCTCGATACACGCCACTGTAATCCCCGATACATCCCACTGTAAACCCTGATACACCCCACTGTAAACCCCGATACACTCCACTGTAAACCCTGATACACCCCACTGTAAACCCTGATATATCCCACTGTAAACCCTGATACACTCCACTCTAAACCCTGATACACCCCACTGTAAACCCCGATACATCCCACTGTAAACCCTGATACACCCCACTGTAAACCCTGATACACTCCACTCTAAACCCTGATACACCCCACTGTAAACCCCGATACACCCCACTGTAAACCCTGATACACCCCACTGTAAACCCTGATACACTCCACTGTAAACCCTGATACACCCCAGTGTAAACCCCGATACACTCCACTGTAAACCCTGATACACCCCACTGTAAACCCTGATACACCCCACTGTAAACCCTGATACACCCCAGTGTAAACCCTGATACACCCCACTGTAAACCCTGATACACCCCACTGTAAACCCCGATACACCCCACTGTAAACCCCGATACACTCCACTGTAAACCCTGATACACTCCACTGTAAACCCTGATATACCCCACTGTAAACCCTGATACACTCCACTGTAAACCCTGATACACTCCACTGTAAACCCTGATACACTCCACTGTAAACCCTGATATACCCCACTGTAAACCCTGATACACTCCAATGTAAACCCTGATACACTCCACTGTAAACCCTGATACACCCCACTGTGAACCCCGATATACCCCACTGTAAACCCTGATACACCCCACTGTAAACCCTGATACACCCCACTGTAATCCCCGATATACCCCACTGTAAACCCTGATACACGCCACTGTAAACCCTGATACATCCCACTGTAAACCCCGATATACCCCACTGTAAACCCTGATACACCCCACTGTAAACCCTGATACACTCCACTGTAAACCCTGATACATCCCACTGTAAACCCCGATATACCCCACTGTAAACCCTGATACACTCCAATGTAAACCCTGATACACTCCACTGTAAACCCTGATACACCCCACTGTGAACCCCGATATACCCCACTGTAAACCCTGATACACCCCACTGTAAACCCTGATACATCCCACTGTAAACCCTGATACACCCCACTGTAAACCCCGATATACCCCACTGTAAACCCTGATACATCCCACTGTAAACCCCGATATACCCCACTGTTAACCCTGATATACCCCACTGTAAACCCTGATACATCCCACTGTAAACCCCGATATACCCCACTGTAAACCCTGATATACCCCACAGTAAACCCTGATACACCCCACTGTGAACCCTGATACACCCCACTGTAAACCCTGATATCCCCCACTGTAAACCCTGATACACCCCACTGTAAACCCCGATACACCCCACTGTAAACCCCGATACACCCCACTGTAAACCCTGATACACTCCACTGTAAACCCTGATATACCCCACTGTGAACCCTGATACACTCCACTGTAAACCCTGATATACCCCACTGTAAACCCTGATATACCCCACTGTGAACCCTGATACACCCCACTGTGAACCCCGATATACCCCACTGTAAACCCTGATACACCCCACTGTAAACCCTGATACATCCCACTGTAAACCCTGATACACCCCACTGTAAACCCCGATATACCCCACTGTAAACCCTGATACATCCCACTGTAAACCCCGATATACCCCACTGTAAACCCTGATATACCCCACTGTAAACCCTGATACATCCCACTGTAAACCCCGATATACCCCACTGTGAACCCTGATACACCCCACTGTAAACCCTGATACACCCCACTGTAAACCCCGATACACCCCACTGTAAACCCCGATACACCCCACTGTAAACCCTAAAAAACCCATTGTAATCCCTGATACACTCCACTGTAAACCCCGATACACCCCACTGTAAACCCCGATACACCCCACTGTAAACCCTAAAAAACCCATTGTAATCCCTGATACACCCCACTGTAAACCCCGATACACCCCACTGTAAACCCTAAAAAACCCATTGTAATCCCTGATACACCCCACTGTAAACCCTAATATACCCCACTGTAATCCCTGATACACCCCACTGTAAACCCTAATATACCCCACTGTAAACCCTGATACACCCCACTGTAAACCCCGATACACCCCACTGTAAACCCCGATACACCCCACTGTAAACCCTGATACACTCCACTGTAAACCCTGATATACCCCACTGTGAACCCTGATACACTCCACTGTAAACCCTGATATACCCCACTGTGAACCCTGATACACCCCACTGTAAACCCTGATATACCCCACTGTAAACCCTGAAACACCCCACTGTAAACCCTGACACACCCCACTGTAAACCCTGATATACCCCACTGTGAACCCTGATACACCCCACTGTAAACCCTGATATACCCCACTGTAAACCCTGATACACTCCACTGTAAACCCTGATATACCCCACTGTGAACCCTGATACACCCCACTGTAAACCCTGATACACCCCACTGTAAACCCTGATACACCCCACTGTAAACCCTGATATACCCCACTGTGAACCCTGATACACCCCACTATAAACCCTGATATACCCCACTGTAAACCCTGATATACCCCACTGTAAACCCCGATGCACTCCACTGTGAACCCTGATACACTCCACTGTAAACCCCGATACACCCCACTGTAAACCCTGATACACTCCACTGTAAACCCTGATACACTCCACTGTAAACCCTGATACACTCCACTGTAAACCCTGATATACCCCACTGTAAACCCTGATACACTCCAATGTAAACCCTGATACACCCTACTGTAAACCCCGATACACTCCACTGTAAACCCTGATACACTCCAATGTAAACCCTGATACACCCTACTGTAAACCCCGATACACTCCACTGTAAACCCTGATACACCCCACTGTAAACCCTGATACACCCCACTGTAAACCCCGATACACCCCACTGTAAACCCTGATACACTCCACTGTAAACCCTGATATACCCCACTGTAAACCCTGATACACTCCACTGTAAACCCTGATACACACCACTGTAAACCCTGATACACTCCACTGTAAACCCTGATATACCCCACTGTAAACCCTGATACACCCCACTGTAAACCCTGATACACCCCACTGTAATCCCCGATATACCCCACTGTAAACCCTGATACACGCCACTGTAAACCCTGATACACCCCACTGTAAACCCCGATACACCCCACTGTAAACCCTGATACACCCCACTGTAAACCTCGATACACGCCACTGTAATCCCCGATACATCCCACTGTAAACCCTGATACACCCCACTGTAAACCCCGATACACTCCACTGTAAACCCTGATACACCCCACTGTAAACCCTGATATATCCCACTGTAAACCCTGATACACTCCACTCTAAACCCTGATACACCCCACTGTAAACCCTGATATACCCCACTGTAAACCCTGAAACACCCCACTGTAAACCCTGACACACCCCACTGTAAACCCAGATATACCCCACTGTGAACCCTGATACACCCCACTGTAAACCCTGATATACCCCACTGTAAACCCTGATACACTCCACTGTAAACCCTGATATACCCCACTGTGAACCCTGATACACCCCACTGTAAACCCTGATACACCCCACTGTAAACCCTGATACACCCCACTGTAAACCCTGATATACCCCACTGTAAACCTTGATACACGCCACTGTAATCCCCGATACATCCCACTGTAAACCCTGATACACCCCACTGTAAACCCCGATACACTCCACTGTAAACCCTGATACACCCCACTGTAAACCCTGATATATCCCACTGTAAACCCTGATACACTCCACTCTAAACCCTGATACACCCCACTGTAAACCCTGATACACCCCACTGTAAACCCTGATACACCCCACTGTAAACCCTGATACACCCCACTGTAAACCCTGATACACCCCACTGTAAACCTCGATACACGCCACTGTAATCCCCGATACATCCCACTGTAAACCCTGATACACCCCACTGTAAACCCCGATACACTCCACTGTAAACCCTGATACACCCCACTGTAAACCCTGATATATCCCACTGTAAACCCTGATACACTCCACTCTAAACCCTGATACACCCCACTGTAAACCCTGATATACCCCACTGTAAACCCTGAAACACCCCACTGTAAACCCTGACACACCCCACTGTAAACCCTGATATACCCCACTGTGAACCCTGATACACCCCACTGTAAACCCTGATATACCCCACTGTAAACCCTGATACACTCCACTGTAAACCCTGATATACCCCACTGTGAACCCTGATACACCCCACTGTAAACCCTGATACACCCCACTGTAAACACTGATACACCCCACTGTAAACCCTGATATACCCCACTGTGAACCCTGATACACCCCACTATAAACCCTGATATACCCCACTGTAAACCCTGATATACCCCACTGTAAACCCCGATGCACTCCACTGTAAACCCTGATACACTCCACTGTAAACCCCGATACACCCCACTGTAAACCCTGATACACTCCACTGTAAACTCTGATACACTCCACTGTAAACCCTGATACACTCCACTGTAAACCCTGATATACCCCACTGTAAACCCTGATACACTCCAATGTAAACCCTGATACACCCTACTGTAAACCCCGATACACTCCACTGTAAACCCTGATACACTCCAATGTAAACCCTGATACACCCTACTGTAAACCCCGATACACTCCACTGTAAACCCTGATACACCCCACTGTAAACCCTGATACACCCCACTGTAAACCCCGATACACCCCACTGTAAACCCTGATACACTCCACTGTAAACCCTGATATACCCCACTGTAAACCCTGATACACTCCACTGTAAACCCTGATACACACCACTGTAAACCCTGATACACTCCACTGTAAACCCTGATATACCCCACTGTAAACCCTGATACACCCCACTGTAAACCCTGATACACCCCACTGTAAACCCTGATACACCCCACTGTAATCCCCGATATACCCCACTGTAAACCCTGATACACGCCACTGTAAACCCTGATACACCCCACTGTAAACCCCGATACACCCCACTGTAAACCCTGATACACCCCACTGTAAACCTCGATACACGCCACTGTAATCCCCGATACATCCCACTGTAAACCCTGATACACCCCACTGTAAACCCCGATACACTCCACTGTAAACCCTGATACACCCCACTGTAAACCCTGATATATCCCACTGTAAACCCTGATACACTCCACTCTAAACCCTGATACACCCCACTGTAAACCCTGATACACTCCACTGTAAACCCTGATACACCCCAGTGTAAACCCCGATACACTCCACTGTAAACCCTGATACACCCCACTGTAAACCCTGATACACCCCACTGTAAACCCTGATACACCCCAGTGTAAACCCTGATACACCCCACTGTAAACCCTGATACACCCCACTGTAAACCCCGATACACCCCACTGTAAACCCCGATACACTCCACTGTAAACCCTGATACACTCCACTGTAAACCCTGATATACCCCACTGTAAACCCTGATACACTCCACTGTAAACCCTGATACACTCCACTGTAAACCCTGATACACTCCACTGTAAACCCTGATATACCCCACTGTAAACCCTGATACACTCCAATGTAAACCCTGATACACTCCACTGTAAACCCTGATACACCCCACTGTGAACCCCGATATACCCCACTGTAAACCCTGATACACCCCACTGTAAACCCTGATACACCCCACTGTAATCCCCGATATACCCCACTGTAAACCCTGATACACGCCACTGTAAACCCTGATACATCCCACTGTAAACCCCGATATACCCCACTGTAAACCCTGATACACCCCACTGTAAACCCTGATACACTCCACTGTAAACCCTGATACATCCCACTGTAAACCCCGATATACCCCACTGTAAACCCTGATACACTCCAATGTAAACCCTGATACACTCCACTGTAAACCCTGATACACCCCACTGTGAACCCCGATATACCCCACTGTAAACCCTGATACACCCCACTGTAAACCCTGATACATCCCACTGTAAACCCTGATACACCCCACTGTAAACCCCGATATACCCCACTGTAAACCCTGATACATCCCACTGTAAACCCCGATATACCCCACTGTAAACCCTGATATACCCCACTGTAAACCCTGATACATCCCACTGTAAACCCCGATATACCCCACTGTGAACCCTGATACACTCCAATGTAAACCCTGATACACCCCACTGTAAACCCTGATATACCCCACTGTGAACCCTGATACACCCCACTGTAAACCCTGATATACCCCACTGTAAACCCTGATACACCCCACTGTAAACCCTGATACACCCCACTGTAAACCCTGATACACCCCACTGTAAACCCCGATACACCCCATTGTAAACCCCGATACACCCCACTGTAAACCCTGATACACCGCACTGTAAACCCTGATACACCCCACTGTAATCCCCGATATACCCCACTGTAAACCCTGATACACCCCACTGTAAACCCTGATACACCCCACTGTAAACCCCGATATACCCCACTGTAAACCCTGATACACCCCACTGTAAACCCTGATACACTCCACTGTAAACCCTGATACACCCCACTGTAAACCCTGATACACTCCAATGTAAACCCTGATACACTCCACTGTAAACCCTGATACATCCCACTGTAAACCCCGATATACCCCACTGTAAACCCTGATATACCCCACAGTAAACCCTGATACACCCCACTGTGAACCCCGATATACCCCACTGTAAACCCTGATACATCCCACTGTAAACCCTGATACACCCCACTGTAAACCCTGATACACCCCACTGTAAACCCTGATACACCCCACTGTAAACCCTGATACACCCCACTGTAAACCCTAATATACCCCACTGTAATCCCTGATACACCCCACTGTAAACCCTAATATACCCCACTGTAAACCCTGATACACCCCACTGTAAACCCCGATACACCCCACTGTAAACCCCGATACACCCCACTGTAAACCCTGATACACTCCACTGTAAACCCTGATATACCCCACTGTGAACCCTGATACACTCCACTGTAAACCCTGATATACCCCACTGTGAACCCTGATACACCCCACTGTAAACCCTGATATACCCCACTGTAAACCCTGAAACACCCCACTGTAAACCCTGACACACCCCACTGTAAACCCTGATATACCCCACTGTGAACCCTGATACACCCCACTGTAAACCCTGATATACCCCACTGTAAACCCTGATACACTCCACTGTAAACCCTGATATACCCCACTGTGAACCCTGATACACCCCACTGTAAACCCTGATACACCCCACTGTAAACCCTGATACACCCCACTGTAAACCCTGATATACCCCACTGTGAACCCTGATACACCCCACTATAAACCCTGATATACCCCACTGTAAACCCTGATATACCCCACTGTAAACCCCGATGCACTCCACTGTGAACCCTGATACACTCCACTGTAAACCCCGATACACCCCACTGTAAACCCTGATACACTCCACTGTAAACCCTGATACACTCCACTGTAAACCCTGATACACTCCACTGTAAACCCTGATATACCCCACTGTAAACCCTGATACACTCCAATGTAAACCCTGATACACCCTACTGTAAACCCCGATACACTCCACTGTAAACCCTGATACACTCCAATGTAAACCCTGATACACCCTACTGTAAACCCCGATACACTCCACTGTAAACCCTGATACACCCCACTGTAAACCCTGATACACCCCACTGTAAACCCCGATACACCCCACTGTAAACCCTGATACACTCCACTGTAAACCCTGATACACTCCAATGTAAACCCTGATACATTCCACTGTAAACCCTGATACACCCCACTGTGAACCCCGATATACCCCACTGTAAACCCTGATACACCCCACTGTAATCCCCGATATACCCCACTGTAAACCCTGATACACCCCACTGTAAACCCTGATACATCCCACTGTAAACCCCGATATACCCCACTGTAAACCCTGATACACCCCACTGTAACCCCTGATACACTCCACTGTAAACCCTGATACACCCCACTGTAAACCCTGATACACTCCAATATAAACCCTGATACATCCCACTGTAAACCCCGATATACCCCACTGTAAACCCTGATACACCCCACTGTAACCCCTGATACACTCCACTGTAAACCCTGATACACCCCACTGTAAACCCTGATACATCCCACTGTAAACCCTGATACACGCCACTGTAAACCCTGATACATCCCACTGTAAACCCCGATATACCCCACTGTAAACCCTGATATACCCCACAGTAAACCCTGATACACCCCACTGTGAACCCTGATACACCCCACTGTAAACCCTGATATCCCCCACTGTAAACCCTGATACACCCCACGGAAAACCCCGATACACCCCACTGTAAACCCTGATACACTCCACTGTAAACCCTGATATACCCCACTGTGAACCCTGATACACTCCAATGTAAACCCTGATACACCCCACTGTAAACCCTGATATACCCCACTGTGAACCCTGATACACCCCACTGTAAACCCTGATATACCCCACTGTAAACCCTGATACACCCCACTGTAAACCCTGATACACCCCACTGTAAACCCTGATACACTCCACTGTAAACCCTGATACACCCCACTGTAAACCCTGATACACCCCACTGTAAACCCTGATACACCCCACTGTAAACCCTGATACACTCCACTGTAAACCCTGATACACTCCACTGTAAACCCTGATACATTCCACTGTAAACCCTGATACACCCCACTGTGAACCCCGATACACCCCATTGTAAACCCCGATACACCCCACTGTAAACCCTGATACACCCCACTGTAAACCCTGATACACCCCACTGTAATCCCCGATATACCCCACTGTAAACCCTGATACACCCCACTGTAAACCCTGATACGCCCCACTGTAAACCCCGATATACCGCACTGTAAACCCTGATACACCCCACTGTAAACCCTGATACACTCCACTGTAAACCCTGATACACCCCACTGTAAACCCTGATACACCCCACTGTAAACCCTGATACACCCCACTGTAATCCCCGATATACCCCACTGTAAACCCTGATACACCCCACTGTAAACCCTGATACACCCCACTGTAAACCCCGATATACCCCACTGTAAACCCTGATACACCCCACTGTAAACCCTGATACACCCCACTGTAAACCCTGATACATCCCACTGTAAACCCCGATATACCCCACTGTAAACCCTGATATACCCCACAGTAAACCCTGATACACCCCACTGTGAACCCCGATATACCCCACTGTAAACCCTGATACATCCCACTGTAAACCCTGATACACCCCACTGTAAACCCTGATACATCCCACTGTAAACCCCGATATACCCCACTGTAAACCCTGATATACCCCACAGTAAACCCTGATACACCCCACTGTGAACCCTGATACACCCCACTGTAAACCCTGATATCCCCCACTGTAAACCCTGATACACCCCACTGTAAACCCTGATACACCCCACTGTGAACCCCGATATACCCCACTGTAAACCCTGATACATCCCACTGTAAACCCTGATACACCCCACTGTAAACCCTGATACATCCCACTGTAAACCCCGATACACCCCATTGTAAACCCCGATACACCCCACTGTAAACCCTGATACATCCCACTGTAAACCCCGATATACCCCACTGTAAACCCTGATATACCCCACAGTAAACCCTGATACACCCCACTGTGAACCCTGATACACCCCACTGTAAACCCTGATATACCCCACTGTAAACCCTGATACACCCCACTGTAAACCCTGATATACCCCACTGTGAGCCCTGATACACCCCACTGTAAACCCTGATATACCCCACTGTAAACCCTGATATACCCCACTGTAAACCCTGATACATCCCACTGTAAACCCCGATACACCCCACTGTAAACCCTGATACACCCCAGTGTAAACCCTGATATACCCCACTGTAAACCCTGATACACCCCACTGTAAACCCTGATACACCCCACTGTAAACCCTGATATACCCCACTGTAAACCCTGATACACCCCACTGTAAACCCTGATACACCCCAGTGTAAACCCTGATACACCCCACTGTAAACCCTGATACATCCCACTGTAAACCCTGATACACCCCACTATAAACCCTGATACACCCCACTGTAAACCCTGATACACCCCACTGTAAACCCTGATACACCCCACTGTAAACCCTGATACACCCCACTGTAAACCCCGATACACCCCACTGTAAACCCTGATACACCCCACTGTAAACCCTGATACACCCCACTGTAAACCCCGATATACCCCACTGTAAACCCTGATACACCCCACTGTAAACCCCGATACACCCCACTGTAAACCCTGATATACCCCACTGTAAACCCTGATACACCCCACTGTAAACCCTGATACACCCCACTGTAAACCCTGATATACCCCACTGTAAACCCTGATACACCCCACTGTAAACCCTGATACACCCCACTGTAAACCCTGATACACTCCACTGTAAACCCTGATACACCCCAGTGTAAACCCTGATATACCCCACTGTAAACCCTGATACACCCCACTGTAAACCCTGATACACCCCACTGTAAACCCTGATACACCCCACTGTAAACCCTGATACACCCCACTGTAAACCCCGATACATCCCACTGTAAACCCTGATACACCCCACTGTAAACCCTGATACATCCCACTGTAAACCCCGATACACCCCATTGTAAACCCCGATACACCCCACTGTAAACCCTGATACATCCCACTGTAAACCCCGATATACCCCACTGTAAACCCTGATATACCCCACAGTAAACCCTGATACACCCCACTGTGAACCCTGATACACCCCACTGTAAACCCTGATATACCCCACTGTAAACCCTGATACACCCCACTGTAAACCCTGATATACCCCACTGTGAACCCTGATACACCCCACTGTAAACCCTGATATACCCCACTGTAAACCCTGATATACCCCACTGTAAACCCTGATACATCCCACTGTAAACCCCGATACACCCCACTGTAAACCCTGATACACCCCAGTGTAAACCCTGATATACCCCACTGTAAACCCTGATACACCCCACTGTAAACCCTGATACACCCCACTGTAAACCCTGATATACCCCACTGTAAACCCTGATACACCCCACTGTAAACCCTGATACACCCCAGTGTAAACCCTGATACACCCCACTGTAAACCCTGATACATCCCACTGTAAACCCTGATACACCCCACTATAAACCCTGATACACCCCACTGTAAACCCTGATACACCCCACTGTAAACCCTGATACACCCCACTGTAAACCCTGATACACCCCACTGTAAACCCCGATACACCCCACTGTAAACCCTGATACACCCCACTGTAAACCCTGATACACCCCACTGTAAACCCCGATATACCCCACTGTAAACCCTGATACACCCCACTGTAAACCCCGATACACCCCACTGTAAACCCTGATATACCCCACTGTAAACCCTGATACACCCCACTGTAAACCCTGATACACCCCACTGTAAACCCTGATATACCCCACTGTAAACCCTGATACACCCCACTGTAAACCCTGATACACCCCACTGTAAACCCTGATACACTCCACTGTAAACCCTGATACACCCCAGTGTAAACCCCGATACACCCCACTGTAAACCCTGATACACCCCACTGTAAACCCTGATACACCCCACTGTAAACCCTGATACACCCCACTGTAAACCCTGATACACCCCACTGTAAACCCTGATATACCCCACTGTAAACCCTGATACACCCCACTGTAAACCCTGATACACCCCACTGTAAACCCCGATACACCCCACTGTAAACTCCGATGCACTGTACCCCATTTTTACCACCACAATCTCTTTGTGATGTCTGTCGTGACACATTCCCTACTCTCTTTCTTTGCAGGAACTTGGTGATTTGGAATCCGAAGTGAAGAACATTGAAAATAAACTTTTGAAGATCAACACCATCCTGTCCTCCATTAAACTCTGTGACCTCCCCATCGTGGAGCATTTGGAGAACAGACAGGTAGCAGCATTGTCCCTGCATATTAGTGTCTTTGACGTTCCTGACATTTGATACAATTTCCTCCTAAAGCCAATAGAGTGTATTGTGTTGGTTTGCTCTTGTTGGTGATGGGTCTGCACCTGGTAATGTCTAGCCATTGAATCCTGATCGGCCTCTGAATGCTCTTCCCCATTTAGATCATGTATTTCCAGTGCTTCTGTAATCAATGTGAAATGCACAGATGTGCTTTTGCATCTTCTATAAAACCGTTTCTTTCCTGAATTTAGATAATCCTGGAGAACCTTGAGGAGATGAAGGAGCTTGTTGGTATGATGGAGCACTGTAAGGAGACTCTGGGAATAACGCCAGAGGCAATCTGTACGGTCGAGGTCTTCACCAAGATTCAGCACCTGTCCACAGAACTGACACATCTGCAGGAGGTGACAACGCAGCAGAGCACCATGTTACAGGTACATCACCTGACAGCCTGGAGAGTGAGCTCACAGACTGGTCCCTTACCTCACTCACTGACTGTTCATCCTACTTTAAAAATATTAATTTATGTGATATGGGTGTCACTGTTTGGGCTTCATTTATTTCCTGTCCCTAGTTGCCCCCCTTGTGAAGGTGGGGGTGAGCTGCCTTCTTGAACCGCTGCAGTCCGTGTGCTGTGGGTAGACCCACAATGTCCCTTAGGGAGGAAATTCCAGGATTCTGACCCAGTGACAGTGAAGAAACGGTGATATATTTCCAAGTCAGGATGATGAGTGGCTTGAAGGGGAACTTGCAGGGGGTGGTGTTCCCATGTATCTGCTGCCCTTGTCCTTCTAGATGGAAGTGGCTGTGGGTTTGGAAGGTGCTGCCTGAGGGTCTTTGGTGAGTTTCTGCAGTGCACCTTGTAGATGGTACACACTGCTGCTGAGTGTCAGTGGTGGAGGGAGTGGGTGTTTGTGGATGTGGTGCCAATCAAGCGGCTGCTTTGTCCTGGATGGTATCGAGCTCCTTAGAGCTGAACCCATCCAGGGCAAGTGGGGAGTATTCCATCACATGCCGTGTCGATGGTGGACAGGCTTTGGGGATTCAGGAGGTGAGTTACTCGCCGCAGGATTCCCATGGATTGGTGAGCCTATCTCCTGAGCAGAAACTCTAATCCATATCAAATATTCATCTCCAGCTGTACAGGTGGTACCTGCTGGAATTCTCATTCTGAACTGGTGGCATGGTGGCTCAGTGGTTAGCACTGCTGCCTTACAGTGCCACGGACCTGGGTTCAATTCCAACCTTGGGACAATTGCCTTTTGTGGAGTTTGCACATTTTCCCCATGTCTGTGTGGATTTGCTCTGGCTTCCTCCCACAATTGAAAGATGTGTAGGTTAGGTGAATTGGCCATGCTAAAATGTCCATAGTGTTAGGTGCATTAGTCAGAGGGAAATGGGTCTGGGTGGGTTACTCATCAGAGGGTCGGAGGGTCCTGTTTCCACACTGTAGGGATTCTATGAACCCTGCTTCTCATTCGACCCTTTCCCTGTGAAGCATATTAGAATATCTTGTTACATTAAAGACCATTACCTGCTCAATGTTTATATCTCACCACACAGCTATCTCTGGTGTTTACCAAGAATTGATCCTTCGGCCCTCCGATTGCTCATCTACACACTGCCCTCTAGTGACACCATCTGAATGCACAGTGTCCACACTCAGCTCCAACTCACTGCCCTCTCTGAACTCCTCTACTGTCTCTGACTTGTCAGATAACGTCCAGTGTTGGAGGAGCAGTAATTCCCAGGAATGAAAGATAAGAAAGACAGGCCGTTGTTTTCAGCCTCTGTCTAAACTCTGTTCCTTAGCTACTAACTCCTTCCCTACCCCTGCAACAGCTCAGCCAGATATTTTGCAACCTTTGCCTCTCATTTGAACCGGGTCGAATGCTCACACACATATCCGCTGAAGATTAAAACCACCCATTTCCAACCTGTAACATCACCAGTTACTGCCTCTACCTCAGCTCCTCTGCTGCTCAAACCCTTATCAATGTCTTTGTTAAATCAGAAATTCACGACCACAGTACACTCTGTACCATCCACTTTCACTTGTATCTTAAATATTGAAACTCATCCAATGCCTGAATGGCAACTTGTACAGAGTCCTGTTCACCAGTCACCAAAGATGTCGAAGCACCTGGGTGTCCTGGTGCATGAATCTCAGCCTCAGCATCTGGGTACAGCAAGTAATTCAGAAAACAAATGTTATCATCTATTGAGAGAGGAACTGAATGCAGGGAGTAGGGAGGTTACGCTTTCGTTATACAGAGCATCGGTGAGACCACATCTGAAGGTCTGTGTTCACTCCTGGTCACCTGCTTTAGGGAAGATGTTTGGAGAAGGTTTACCAAACTATTACCAGGAATGAGTGGGCCATCTGACAAAGAAAGATTGACTAGGTTGAGTCTGTGTCTACTGGAGTTTATAAAAGTTAGATGTGACTTGATTGAAATATACAACATCCTGAGGGAACTTGGCTGGGTGCATGTAGAGAGGATGTGGAGAATCTAGAACTTGGGAACACTTTAATGGATTGTCCATTTAAAACAGAGATGACAAGTTTTGTCTTTCTCAAAATGTTGAGTCTTTGGAACTCTCTTCCTTAAAAGATGTGGGAGCAGAATCTTTGAATATATTTAAGATTGAGACAGATAAGATTCTTCATAAGCCAGGGATGGGGAGGGGGTGGGGGGTGCTGAAATGTATTGAGGGTAAGTGGGTACACAGTGTAATCGGATCAGCCATGAATGGCTTGTTGAGGTACATCGGCTATAGAGTTGACAGGACCTCAATTTCAAACTTCTCATCTTTGTTTCCAAACCCTCCCTATCCTTGCCTGCTCCGTCTCTCTGCAATCTCCGCTTACCTCGTAACCCTCCAAGACCCCTGCACTTCTCCAATTCCAAATTGCCCCAATTACCATCATTCCATCTTTGACAGCTGTGCCTTGGAGCTGTTTGGATGCCAAGTTCTGGAATTCCCTCCCTAAACCTCTGCTGTCACCCCCATTAAGATGCTGCTTAAACCTATGACCAGATTCTTGTTTCTATGACCTATATGTCTTTATGTGGTTGGTGTTGCATTTTCTTTGATAACAATTCTGAAGTGAGTCTTGGGATGTTTTACCATGTTAGACAGTGCAAAGTAACAAGTTGTTGCTGTCTGTACCAATTTGTGTGTGTATCTGGGAATATATTGCTGTTTGGCATGTGAAGCTCCTTTCATTTGGTACCATGTTATTATCTCTTCCAGTCACTGTTGGAAAAATTACAGGAATATAACACAGAGATGGAGAGGTTACAGCAGGTGAGTACATGTAGCAGAGGACACATGTTCCTCCCATCCCCATTCACATGTCTTCAGGACTGAGGCTGGAATCAGATACTCACCATGTCCCCTCTTGTGAACAATAATATTGACATGACAATCTAGTTCAGTATCATTCACCCGTTGACCAGATGAAGGAGAGGAAGACCGGGATGGCAGTTCCTCTGTCCACAGGGAATGTGAGACGATCCTTGCACTGCTTCTCGATCACCCTTCTTCAGATACTTGCACTTGTTTGTAGGATGGTGTGGAGGTGTTGGAGTTGGACTGGGGTGGGCAAGGTCAGAGGGTCACACAATACCAGGTTATAGTCCAACAGGTTTATTTGAAATCCACAAGCTTTCGGAGCGCTGCTCCTTCATCCCCTGACTACAACCTGGTATTATGTGGCTTCTGACTTTGTTTGTAGGAGGCACAGGGTGACTGGTTCCCATTTATAAAGGTCTTTACTTTATCAATTAAAATCACAGCTTACAACAGCTGGAAAGAGAAAACAAACTGTATACCTTCAGACTTGGGATGCTTTTTACTGCAGCACAGAAACACAGCTCCATCTCCTCCAAAGGTCCCCTGGGTTCTGCCAAAGCATTCACAGCCCCAAGTTGTTCAGTATCTGGGAGCCAATCACATCACTGTTGGCAGGCAGAAAACCTTAGTCTTTGATTAACATGTCATCAGCCCGCAGACCAATCAGCTACTTGTTACCAACCAAATCTCCATTTGTATGCACCTCTTGACTCCAGTTCCTCTCCAATCAGGCTTTACTGTTGCTGCCTAAACTGTACTGCCAAAAATGTCAAGTTACTTCTAAATTTAAAAAAAATCTTTTGACAATCCTTGATTTTTAAAACAGTTCTTTCCCCGTTTCGGTCTACATCCAAAAGCACAAAGAAACGAAAAGGTGTGGTTTTTACATTTCTCAATCATTCAAAACCAATGATGGATATGCAAATAAAAGTTGACATAGTCAAATAAGACAATAAGTTGTGCTGCCATTGGACAGAAAGGACTAGTGATCAGTTTAACCTGAGGATCACCCCACCTCACAAAACTAACAACTAAAAAATTAAAAGTAAAAATGCAACAGTCACTTCCCCACATCCTGGATTTGCCTCCCTCAATCTTTCTGCCTCACCCTCTGCCATAAGGATCCTCCTTATAATAAAACCATTTGGCCAATATTTCATTCCCCTCCCACGAATGTCCCCTACTGTTGTAGTCATTCCTTTCTGATTTATATGAGCTGCCTTGGGACATTATAACTCTAAACTTGTGCGATTATTGAGTGTTTTCAGATAAGGAGGAGAAAGTGGGGACTGCAGATCCTGGAGATCAGAGCTTAAAAATGTGTTGCTGGAAAAGCGCAGCAGGTCAGGCAGCATCAAAGGAGCAGGAGAATCGACGTTTCGGGCATTCCTGAAGAAGGGCTTATGCCCAAAACCTCGATTCTCCTGCTCCTTTGATGCTGCCTGGCCTGCTGCGCTTTTCCAGCAACATATTTTTAAGCTCTGTTTTCAGATAAGGGCTAGCATATACCTAATGGAATGAATGGGCTCCCTCAGGGGATGCCTATGGAACAAGGGTCAGTTTGTGTGGGAGGACTTGGGGAAATATTCGAGGCTGACTAAACCTCTATCATGTTCCCAGGTGGGTGAGCTTTATGATGAAACACAAGGCGAGAGGCTGGCTAGTCTGACCGAGCGGAGGGAGTTACTGTTGAACAGTACACAGGAAGCACTGACTCAGCTTGTACAAGACAAGCCAGAGGGTGAGGAGCCGGCTGACAAGAGCAGCAGAGAGGAAGAGCAGTCAGCCACAGCACTGAGCAACCTCCCCTGGGACTCCAAGGTACTTCCTCGTCCGGACGTGGAGCTGGGACCGGGTTGGGTTCCAACATTTTCCAGGTGAAATTTGGGGCTGGGACATTTATGAGCTGGCTGACTATGACAGGCTGAGCATCAGCTACAGGAGTGTGGTGGTGATCTTACTGATCATACTGAGAAACAAGAGTCAAATTCAACCCTGACTACAGTGAGAATTCAAATTTCAATCCTCCAAACTCGAGAAATAAAAAAGCTGCTCTGTCGAAGGGTCAGTGCTGAGGGAGTGCCGCACTGTCGGAGGGTCCATACTGAAGGAGTGCGCATTATCGGAGGGTCAGTGCTGAGGGAGTGCCACACTGTCGGAGGGTCCATACTGAAGGAGTGTGCATTATCAGAGGGTTGGTGCTGAGGGAGTGCTGCACTGTCACAGTACTGAGGGAATGCACACTATCGGAGGGTCAGTGCTGAGGGACCACTGCATTGTCGGAGGGTCAGTGCTGAGGGAGCATCACATTGTTAGTTGGTCAGTACTGAGGGAATGCTGCGATGTCAGAGGGTCAACACTGAGAGAGCACTGCACTGTCGGAAGGTCAGCGCTGAGGGAGTGCCACATGCACTGTTGGAGGGCTTGTACTGAGGGAGCGCCGCACTCTCACAGGGTCAGTGTTTAAGGAGATAGCTCCATATTCAGTTAACTACTTTGTTATTGTTGTCATGTGGGAAATGCAGCAGTCTGTGCACAGTAAGATCCCACCAACAGCATTGGGATTGTGTCGAGATGATCTGTTGACTGATTGGCCTGGATACCATGGTGAACAGTCCTCTGCCCTGCCCCTTTCCTACAATGCAATGATATGGGGTGTCTTACATTCTCCCCAGCAGAGAGATGGTGACTCAGCAAAGAGTCTCTGACAGTGCAGCACTCCGTCTGGGTCAGCTTGGCTTTGTGTGTTCCAGTCCTTGAGTGGGACTGAACCCAGAGTGGACTGAGGTGAAAGGTGGATAAAAACAATGACTGCAGATCCTGGAAACCAGATTCTGGATCAGTGGTGCTGGAAGAGCACAGCAATTCAGGCAGCATCCGAGGAGCAGCAAAATCGACGTTTCAGGCAAAAGCCCTTCATCAGGAATAAAGGCAGAGAGCCTGAAGGGTGGAGAGATAAGCTAGAGGGGGGTGGGGGTGGGGAGAGAGTAGCATAGAGTACAATAAGTCAGTGGGGGAGGGGATGAAGGTGATAGGTCAGGGAGGAGAGGGTGGAGTGGATAGGTGGAAAAGGAGATAGGCAGGTAGGACAAGTCCGGATAAGTCATGGGGACAGTGCTGAGCTGGAAGTTTGGAACTGGGGTGAGGTGGGGGAAGGGGAAATGAGGAAGCTGTTGAAGTCCACATTGATGCCCTGGGATTGAAGTGTTCCGAGGCAGAAGATGAGGCGTTCTTCCTCCAGGGTCTGGTGGTGAGGGAGTGGCGGTGAAGGTGGGTGTGCTGCCAGAGGGATGAGGATTCACACCGACTGGAGAATAACAACAACAGAACAGGAGGGTCTGTCTGTCTGACTGTCTGTCTGACTGTCTGACTGTCTGACTGTCTGTCTGACTGTCTGTCTGACTGTCTGTCTGACTGTCTGACTGTCTGACTGTCTGTCTGACTGTCTGTCTGACTGTCTGTCTGTCTGACTGTCTGTCTGACTGTCTGTCTGACTGTCTGTCTGTCTGACTGTCTGACTGCCTGTCTGACTCTGAGTGTGTGCAGACCGTTGATTGGAGGGGAAGTTGGGCAATAATTACACAATGCACTTCTGCTGCCAGTTTACATTGTGTGTGAAATCCCACAGATTTCTTCAGAGATACAGCACAGAAGATTGGACTCAGTAAAGTTTAGAAGGATGAGGGCAGATCTGATTGAACTTTCCAGATTACTCATAGAGTGACAGGGAGAAGATTGTTCCATTAGTAGGAGAGACCAGGTGCAGGCAGCACAGCCTCAGGGTGAAGGGATAACCCTTTAAAACTGAGATGAGGAGGAATTTCTTCAGCCAGAGGGTAGTTACTAATCTGTGGAAATTATTGCTGCAGAGGACTGTAGAGGCCAAGTCACTGAGTGTGTTTAAGATGGAGATTGATAGGTTATATAGAACAAAGAACTATGGATGATAGAGAGCTGAAACAAAACCAGAAATTGCTGGTGAATCCCAGAAGGAGTGACAGCATCAGGGGAAGAAAGCAGACCTAACATTTTGAGTCCTGTGACACTTCATCAAAACAGAGATCGATGGGTTCTTGAATAGTAAAGGAATCAAGGGTTACAGAGAGAAAGCAGGAGGAAGGATGAGAAACTTATCAGCCATGTCAAATGATAAAGCAGATTTGATGGGCTGAATAGCCTAATTCTTCTCTTATATTCAAAGACCACCCTTTGACCCCCTCATTTCTGTGTTATTCCTTTGATATTCAATTATTCCCATTCGGCACAGTGCGGCACAATGGCTCATGGGGCGGCACGGTGGCTCAGTGGTTAGCACTGCTGCCTCACAGCACCAGGGACCCGGGTTCAATTCCCGCCTCGGGCAACTGTCTGTGTGGAGTCTGCACATTCTCCCCGTGTCTGTGTGGGTTTCCTCCGGGTGCTCCGGTTTCCTCCCACAGTCCAAAGATGTGCAGGTCAGGTGAATTGGCCATGCTAAATTGCCCATAGTGTTAGGTGCATTAGTCAAGGGTGAATGTAGGGGAAAGTGGGTCGCTCTTCGAAGGGTTGGTGTGGACTTGTAGGGCCAAAGGGCCTGTTTCCACACTGTAGGTAATCTAATCTCTCCAGCTTTTTCCTCATGGCCCTGCAGCTTTTTATCCTTTCTGGATAATTATCTGTTGAGCTTCCACCAGTATTTCTGTCATCAGATCCAACCAACCTGCTTCGGAAAATAATTCCCCAGCTTCCTTTCTTCGAAAGTTTTACCTTCAACTTGAGAAGCTGAGGTTGTTCAAGCCAGAGTCGAGCAAAGATCTAACAACGAAAGATACATGAAAATAACGAGAGCAAATCCAAAGGGAGCTGGGATGTGAATGTATCAATTCCGGAAGGTGTGTGGAATTCTGGATTTCATAAACAGAGGCTTAGATTGGGATTGTACACATCTTCCTGCAGGTGAGGAGAATATCGGGAGGTGTAGAAACGCAGTGTGGCCAGCAGCTGTACATCCTGTCCATCTCCACTGGGATTTTCTCTCTGCCAGGAGGTACATTAGACAGGCATCAGGGTCACGCTGGGCTGATTGAGGTCCCAGAGAATGGCCTCCTCCCACTGCCAATCCATTATGTGGGGAGGTCAATGCCCATGGAAGTACGCTGCTGAGTCTAACCTGCCAGTTCAGGCTGGATTTCGGCAACCTGCGTCCATCAGTGGCCTAATCCACTCGCCCCATCCCTGTCCCCCCAAACCACTGATGATCCAGTTCCCCCAACCCAAACCAGTCACAGGAGAAACCCTGGTCTTGTAGAGACCCCTGATTTCCCATGGTCCTGTCTCCTTGGCATCCTCTTCTTCAGTGGGATCCCTGAGAAATGTATCAGCTGTGATTGCAAGGCAGAGCAGGGTTGAGAGGCTGTATGGCCTAATTCTGCTCCTGTTTCAATGGTCTCCCTGCAGCCCCAGCTGAGGCTAATAACTTGCAGGGGCAAGAGTTCCTCTGTAGTGCAGTTGGAAGATCCAGCTCAAAACTCCAATTCCTTGGGAATGCTGGTAAAGCTGGGTCATTGTCCCAGATGGGAATGTTGAGGGGAGATCGGGTTGTTCAAGATCATGACAGAGTGGACAGGGAGAAACTGTTCCGATTCCTGCAAAGCTCAGGAACCAGAGCACACAGATTTAAGAGAAAGTGAGGACTGCAGATCCTGGAGATGAGAGTTGAAAAGTGTGGTGCTGGAAAGGCACAGCCGGTCAGGCAGCATCCGAGGAGCAGGAGAACATTCAGGCTTATGTCAATGCTCCTGCTTCTCAGATGTTGCCTAACCTGCTGTGCTTTTCCAGTGCCACACTTTTCCACACAGACTTAAGGTGATAACAAAAGAGACAATAGAGACACGAGGGAAAATGTTAACACAGACCGAGTTCTACTTTCTGCAACACATTGGCAGAGTGTTGGAGTCAGATTCAGAATGGGGAGAATTAGCAGGGCTAAGGGGAAAGGTGGTGGGACCAGCTACGTTGCTGTTACAGAGAACTGGCAAACACCTGACAGACCAAATTATTGTTAGTTATTCCTTCACGGGGTGTTGAATGTTGATGTTGTGGGTGTCACTGGCCAGGCCAGCATTTATGGCCAATCCCTAATTACCCAGGAGGGAGTTAAGAGTCACCCACAATACTGTGGGTCTGGAGTTACATATAGGCCAAACCAGGTAGGGATGGCAGTTTCCTTCCCTGAAGGACATCAGTGACCCAGATGGGTTTTTCCAACAATCAACAGTGGATTCATGGTCAGCATGAGACTTTTAATTCCAGATACTCAATGAATTCAAATCCCAGTGTGGGATTCAGACCTGAGTCCCCAGAACATTACCTGGCCTCTTACACTACTACCAATTCTATGATTCAATTCCATGTTGATGAGAGATGTTCAAACCCCTGATTAGATAGACAGATGATAGAAGAATGGCTGACCTGAGAGCACTGATCAAATATAATCAGCAACAGAAGTAGAAGTCTTAAAAAAGACAATATTCTTACCTTAGTCAAAAACACTTGTTTTTGTGGGTGGCACGGTGGCACAGTGGTTAGCACTGCTGCCTCACAGCGCCAGAGACCCGGGTTCAATTCCCGCCTCAGGCGACTGACTGTGAGGAATTTGCACATTCTCCCCGTGTCTGCGTGGGTTTCCTCCGGGTGCTCCGGTTTCCTCCCACAGTCCAAAGATGTGCAGGTTAGGTGAATTGGCCATGCTAAATTGCCCGTGGTGTTAGGTGAAGGGGTAAATGTAGGAGAATGGGTCTGGGTGGGTTGCGTGTCGGTGTGGACTTGTTGGGCCGAAGGGCCTGTTTCCACACTGTAAGTAATCTAATCTAATCAAATATCCACTTGAGGAGGGGGGGGGGGGGGGGGAAGAGAGAGAGAGAGAGAAAGAATTGAACTGGGTCAGGGTCTGTTAGAAAGAACACTTCACAATCACTTTTGCAGACACCAGCCTTTTATTTCAGATTTTTAAAAGAGTCAGCTTTTCAAACTGCCTGCAGGAAGGTTTGAGCCTGTGTTTGTGGGGCACAGGTTGTGTTGGAATTTCTGCCTCGTAAGGAACCAGCAGAGAAGGAGTCAGTTACTGTGTCACCAGTCAATGCCAAAGCAGCCTAAGGTGTGGATCTTGGGCTCGCATTGGTTTACATTATTAGCCAATCACCCAAATATTAGTTCAATGCTAATTTATGTTACAGGGTCAAAGCCAGGTACAGTCTTGAGCGAAGTCGGGTTAGAGTTTGGAAAATAAATTGCTTCAGTTCTTGTTCAGTCCAAAGTTTACAGTCTTACACTCTGTTCCCTTTTTGATAGTATACTGTGAGGTTCTTTTCATTAGAGTTAGAAAAACAAACTCTGCAGTAAAATGGGCGGTAAAGAGGTGTGTGTATTTGTTAATTTTGCCTTAAGCTGTATGGTCAGAAATCGCCCAGTTTTCCATTACAACAAACTCCGTTGTGCAACAGGAGTCCCAGTTTCTGGAAAGGCATGTGAGGGAGACTGTGACTGGGCCAGTTAGGCTTTTTCACAGCTACCCTATTGATAGGTATTGTCATCATCTTTCTCTGGATATTGTCAGCAAACGGCCTGCAGACTCAGGCCAGGCATCAAGGCCCACTTCATTGGCTTGTGCACGGGATCTAGGCTGCAAATTAAGTGAGGAACTGTCCTCCCTCTGAGTAGACCAGGGCTGCAGAGGGCATTAAAACTCCTTGGGCAGTGTTTTGAGGAAGAGCAGGTGAAGTTCTCTTCTGTCCTCAGGCCAGTATTCTCACCCTACTCCACAGGTTAGATTAGATCAGATTAGATTCCCTACAGTGTGGAAACAGGCCCTTTGGCCCAACAAGTCCATACCGACCCTCTGAAGTGTAACCCACCCAGACCCATTTCCCTCTGACTAATGCACCTAACACTACGGGCAATTTAGCATGGCCAATTCACCTGACCTGCACATCTTTGGACTGTGGGAGGAAACTGGAGCACCCGGAGGAAACCCACGCAGACACGGGGAGAATGTGCAAACTCCACACAGTCAGTCGCCCTGAGGCTGGAATCGAACCTGAGGTAGCAATGCTAACCACTGAGCCACCGTGCCACCCAGTGCTGTTTTTGGATCTTGTTGTGTGCCATGGTTCCTGTGTTACCATGGTGACAACATGTCAAAGTTACCTCCTTGACTGTGATGTGCTTTGGTGTGTCCTGAGTTTGTGAGGAAATGGGAGAGAAATGTTCTTTTATTCCAGGTCTCCCCTGATGGCAAACTGCCTTCCTTGTTAGAGGAGGATGAGGAACATGAAGAAGATGAGGACATTATAAAGTCAGGAGAGAGAAACCAAACCCTTGTACCTACACTGGCCCCCACACTGTCGGTAAGCCACTCCATCTGTTCTCCACCTGGCCCAGTGCTCACTGACCTACTGGCTCCCAAACCAGCAACATCTCGCTTTTACAGTTATTTGCCTAGTTTTCAAATCCGCCCTTAGCCTTGACCCTCCGTATCCCTGTAACCTCCTCCAATCCCAATTCTCCAAAATATCTGTGCTCCACAAATTCTGGCTTGTTACTTCACCCCGATTTTAATTACTGCACAGTTGGTGGATGAACTTTCAAATGTCTGGATCCTGAGCTCTGGAATTCTGTCCCTAAACTTCTCTCTCTCTATCTCTGGCAGCTTTAGGACTCTCCTTTAAACTGACCTCCTGAGCCAAGCTTTTGGTCAGCTGATTAATAATTCCTCGGTAACTCAGTGTCACATGTTAATTGATGCAGAGATTCACACGGTGCAGATAAGGCCCTTTGGCCCATCGAGTCTGCACTGATAAAACTACCACTAAAGCCACACTAATCCCAATTTCCTGCATTTGCCCCATATCCTTGAATGTTTGATATTTAGAACATAGAAGAATACAGCGCAGTACAGGCCCTTTGGCCCTCGATGTTGCGCCGATCCAAGCCCACCTAACCTATACTAACCCACTATCCTCCATATACCTATCCAATGCCCGCTTAAATGCCCATAAAGAGGGAGAGTCCACCACTGCTACTGGCAGGGCATTCCATGAACTTACGACTCGCTGAGTGAAGAACCTACCCCTAACTTCAGTCCTATATCTACCCCCCCTTAATTTAAAGCTATGCCCCCTTGTAATACCCGACTCCATACGCAGGAAAAGGTTCACACTGTCAACCCTATCTAACCCCCTAATCATCTTGTACACCTCAATCAAGTCACCCCTAAACCTTCTTTTCTCTAATGAAAACAGCCCCAAGTGTCTCAATCTTTCCTCATACGATCTTCCTTCCATACCAGGCAACATCCTGGTAAACCTCCTCTGCACCCGTTCCAGTGCCTCCACATCCTTCCTATAGTATGGCGACCAAAACTGCACACAATATTCCAGATGCGGCCGCACCAGAGTCTTATACAACTGCATCATGACCTCAGGACTCCGGAACTCAATTCCTCTACCAATAAAAGCCAGTACGCCATATGCCTTCCTCACTGCACTATTTATCTGGGTGGCAACTTTCAGAGATCTGTGTACATGGACACCAAGATCCCTCTGCTCATCCACACTACCAAGTATCCGACCATTAGCCCAGTACCCCATCTTTTTGTTATTCTTCCCAAAGTGAATCACCTCACACTTAGCTACATTGAATTCCATTTGCCACCTTTCTGCCCAGCTCTGCAGCTTCTCTATATCCTGCTGTAACCTGCCACATCCTTCCTCACTGTCAACAACTCCTCCGACTTTCGTATCATCCGCAAACTTGCTCACCCAACCTTCTAACCCATCTTCCAGGTCATTTATAAAAATGACAAACAGCAATGGTCCCAAAACAGATCCTTGCGGAACACCGCTAGTGACGGCACTCCATGAAGAAACTTTGCCATCAACTACTACCCTCTGTCTTCTTCCATCCAGCCAATTCCTAATCCAAACCTCCAACTCACCCTCAATGCCATACCTCCGTATTTTCTGCAGTAGCCTACCATGGGGAACCTTATCAAATGCCTTACTAAAATCCATATACACCACATCTACCGCTTTCCCCTCATCAACCTCCTTCGTCACCTATTCATCTAGATTTTTTTAAAGGTTGTAAAGTTTCCAGCCTCCGACTACCTTCCCAGGCAGGGCATTCCGGATTCCCACCACTCCCTGAGTGAAGACATTTTTTCCCAGATTCCCTCTGAATCTCTTGCCCCTTCTTCAGACTCCGTGAACACGTTGCCGTCTCAGAAATGGATTCCTGTTTGAATCTCTCCAGTCAGACTTCTTCCCCTGCCACAGGATTGTGACAACAGTTAACTTTCCCTCCTTGGTGACTGTGCCATTCTCTCACTCATCTCTCCACTGCCTTCCAGCTGGGAGTGGTGCCACCGCTTGCACTCAGGTCAGTTCCTGTCTGTCGAATTGAATCATTTGCAATGGCTCTTCTACATCCACACAGACATAACAGGTACATACTCACACCCACACCCAAACCCAGCACACATGTAACTATGCATCATGCATGTGCACAAAATGCACACAGATGTATACTCACGTACATACATTAATTCACTCACCCACTTGCCAGCAGCATTGCTGTCCCTTCCCTAGCAGTGTACTGACCTTGCCCAACTGCTACCACAGATTAACAATCTGCACAGGCCGCAGATGGAGCGGGGGATTTTCCTGAGTTGCGTAGCCCAGAGAGGTGATTGGGAGTGAGTGGAGTCATTAGCATCTTGAATCCAATATGTCAATTAACTATATGAGTAAGTCTGGCTAACGTTGTATTATAAATTAGCTGCCAGGTTTAAATCCCTACACCACAACAGTTTTGCAAAACTGGCTATAAAGTGCTTTGAAATACCTGTATGTCTAGAGATGGGAGTATTTGTTTTTTGTGAGGCAGTCCGGAGGGAATTTGTTGTGTGGATTTCCTATCGTACAGTCGAAGATGATCAGAGTTCACACCAGAGCAGTCAGACCTGTTGAACTGGTGTTCAGGTCGGGGAGCAGTTTGGATTCTGTTCAACCCAGCAGCGTCTCCAGTCCACATCGTTCCATCTTTGAACCAGCTCTAACACGTCATATAAACTCTGCCACATATTCAAGTCACAGCAGCACCCTCCCTCATCCCTAACCTGGTATCAGCTGCACCAGGTAAACTCTCTGAAGGTTTATGCTCAAAGGATGTGTATGGAATAAGTTTCATTCACTCACTTTGTTCTCTCATGACTTGACTCTTGCCTCTCACCTCTATCCCTCCATCTCACCCTCTCCCTCACTCCCGTCCTTTCCCTCCTTCTCTTCCTCCTTTTTTTCACTCACTCACTCCATACCTCCCCACTCTCTCTTTCCATCCTCCCTCAATTCCTATCCTGATGTTCCCCCCCTCCTCATCCCATCCCATCTTCCTGTATCTACTGTCCCACTCACTTTCCTCCATCTAACACCCTCTTGCGCCCTCATCTGGATCCCTCACCCTTTCACTTTCCTTCCTTCTCTTCTCCCTTTTCCTCATGCCCTTCACCTTGCTCACTCTCATCTCTCTTCCTCTATTGTCCTGTCACTCCTCTGTTCTCCTCACTGCTCCTTCCCCCTCTGCCATTCTCACAGCCGTTGGAGGATCTCCATGAGTGCCAGGACCGAGCTGCTGCTCTGGAGCGTTGGTTGGACACAGTCCAGGGGTCACTGGGAGAGTGCGCTGGAGACCAGGAGATGCACCAGGATGTGGAGGAGCATCTGCTACAGTCACAGGTCAGAGTCTGTGGGCCATATTTAGAATAGATGGATGTTTGATGCCGTACGTGGACATGATGGGCCGAAGGGTCTCTTTCTGTCCTGTAAAAGCTCATTGGCTATGTTTTGGTGCAGTTGCCTTTAATCAGACAACCCACCCCACCCCTCACCACCCCACCCCACCCCACCATCCCACCCCCCCCACCCCCTCCACAGTTCATTCCAGAAATCCTCTCCACATCAAACCTCTATCCATTGTCCAGCGGCACCACTTGCCACTATCCATGCCCCAAACTCCCTCTCATCTTTTAGCCTCCCTCGGTCTCTCCATCCATCACCAAATTTCAACACTGTCCTGATGAAGGGCATTTGTCCAAAACGTCGATTTTCCTGCTCCTTGGACGCTGCCTGACCTGCTGTGCTTTTCCAGCACCACTCTAATCTTGACCCTTCAGCCCACTCCCAATTCTCCCCAACCCTCCCACCTTTACTGTCTCTCCACTTCCATCACTCCCCTTCTCACCTATTCGGACTTCCCCCCAATCCCTGCCATCCTATCAGTCCTCTGACCATTCCCAACATTTCCCTCCCCAGCCCCTGATTCCAACACCTATCCCTACAGATAAGGGAGTGATGACTTCACTGGAGTCAGGTGAGTGAAGGTTAAAGTTCAACAAGTCTCCTCCCACTCAAAAATCTCCAGGATCATGGACTTGGTGCTGCATCACTACCAGGTGAGTTGGGTGAAAGGTCAGTGTCTGAGTTGTACTGTCCCTGTGGTGACAATTCCTGTCAACAGGGAATTCTGTCTCCCTTCACTTGAGCATTAAGGTTTGGGTCAAAGTTCAGTACCTTTCCCCTGCACCTCGCTGTCTGTGGGATATGGTGAACACCAGCCGTCTCCCTACCCCAGACCAGTAAGGTCCACTGTCTGCACTGTCAAGGGTCAGTGTCAGGCTCTGTCAGTCTGTTACAGACCAGCTGCTGCCTATAGGGATTCAAAACTGACAGTGAGCTGAGTGCGGTCTGTTTGTTCTTATACAGGAGAGTAACACAAGTTAATATTTAAACAAGCTCCAGTTCAGCTAGAGCTGCAGTCATAGTCTATTCATTAAACCAGTCTGTAGCCCAGGGTTACCAGCTCTCATTGGGTGCAGTCGTTGTGGATTTGATCATGTGATATTTGATCAACAATGCAAACTTACACTTGTATAGCACATTTAATGAAATGTGAAATCTCAAGGACCTGATCAATCACAATGAAAATTGAGCTCCATAAAGGAGACATTAAGCCAGAAGACCAAAAGCTTGCTTTTAAACCAGGTCAAACTAGATTGGATTGGAATCAGATGAAACGATCCTGTAATGTGGGTTGGCAGCTCAGTTTGGACATGTTCCTCAAAGGTCCTTTTGGCTCCCACCTTCCCCAGCCAAACGGAAAGGAAGAAATTGCTTTGTTTCAGAGTTGAACGATTCTTGACTCTTGGTTAAACAGCTTTTTACTCCCCCATCGCTGACATTTTAAGAGAATTCAAATATATCATGTGATTATTTAGTTGGCCTGATGCTTATCTTTGCTGTTTGTTGACAGCAGATTGCAGGAACTTGAACAAGGAGACAAGAGTGATGGAAATAAAGATAGAAATGAGAAATAAAAATGTAGAAAGCAGATGTGGAAAACAGGGGAAACGGTCTGGCAGCAGCACAGCTGGGGTACAAAAATGATGGATATAAAATTTCAGATAGTCAAAATTAATCTATGTCTGAACGCACAGAGCATTCTCAACAAAGTCAGTGAGTTAACAATGTAAATGGTTATAAATGTGATTACAGAGACATGGCTGCAGGATATTCAGTCAGGAGGAACAGGCAAAATGGAAAATGAGGTGTGCTGGCATTGTTAGTGAGAGATGAAATCAGTGCAATAGTTGGAAAGAACATTGGTGCAGGAAATCTATTACTGTGGTGTGAAGAAGCAGCAAGCAGCATAAAACACCAGTGGGAGTTGTCTATAGGACTCTCAAACAATAATGTAAAGGTGGGGAATGTCATTAAACAGGAAATTAGAGATGTGTGCAACAAGGGCACTGTAATAATCCTGGGTGATTCTAATCTACATTAGAATTAATACCATGGTGGATAAATTCTTGGAGCATGTACAAAATGGAATGTTAGACCAGTGCATAGAGGAACCAACTCAGGGCTGATTATCCAAGATTTGTTTCTTTTTATTCACTCACGGGATGTGGATGTCACTAGCTGGGCCAGCATTTATTGGCTGTCCCTAGTTAACCTTGAGAAGGTAGTGGAATACTGTCTCCTTGAACTGCTGCAGTCCACATGCTGTAGGTGTTGACCTACAATGCCCTAAGGGAGGGAGTTTAGTTGGAATTATGGTGCTGAAAGTGGAGCTAAAGTCAATAAATAGGACGTAGATGTCCTTGATATCTAGATGTTCCAGCTGGCAGTGTATAGCCAGAGAAATGGCATCTGCAGAAGATCTATTGTAACAGGAAGTGAATTGTAGTGGATCACAGCAATCTGAGAGACTGTATTTGATGTGTGCCATTATTAACCTCACATCGTAGTAAGGAGGGGTTAAAGATGTCTGCAAACACTCCCGTCAGCTGGTCCGTGCAGGATGTGAGTTCACAGCTGGGGGCTCCATCCAGGTCGGTCACTTTCTGTGGGTTCACCCTCCAGAGGTCAGTCTGCCCCCTGCGGCAGTGACTGTGGGTACAGGGGCAGCCCAGGCTGTCAGGGCAGTGACATCATTTCACTGACCTTCTGTTCAAAACGAGTGTAGAATGCACGAAGCTCATTGGGGAGGGATACAGTGTTGTCAGTGATTCTACATCAGTTTGTAGCCCGTTACAGTGAGTAAGCCTTGTCACAGCCCCCGTGTAATCGTGTGGTTACTCTGGCTCTCTAGTCTAGTCTGAGATTGGCTCTTAGTGTCCCTGATGGCTCTGTGAAGGTCATACCTGGGTTTCCTGTAAAGGTCAGGGTCACCCGACTAGAACATCTCAGCCCTGGACTTCAGAAAGGAGAGGATCTGTCAGTTCATCCGTGGTTTCTGGTTGGGGAATACTCGGATTAACGTTTTTGGCACGCAGACCTCCACATACTTACTGACGAAGTCTGTAACATTAGGGACATACTCATTTCGGTTGGCCTCTGTGTTTTTGAACATAGACCAGTCCACCGACTCCAATGAATCATATAGGAGTTTGTCTGTTACTTCAGACCAGCACTATACACCTTTCTGTACCAGGTCCTCATGCTTCAGTTTCTGCATGGAAGCTGGGAGAGGGATCACACCCTTATGATCGGACTTACCAAAATGCGGATGGGGGGGAATGGAGCGGGAGGTATCTTTGATGGTTGTTTAGCAATGGACCAGGGTGTTGGGGCCTCTGGTGGGACAGGTGACATATTGAGGATATCTTGGTGGCACATTCTTGAGGTTGGCCTGGTTGAACTCACCATCTCCGATGAACAAAGCCTTCAGGGTATTCTATCTCAAGGCTGTTTGTAGTGGTGTAAACTGCTGTCAGGATAGCGGAGGTGAACCCCTGCAGCAGGTAGTAGGGATGGCACTGCATTGTTAGTTATTCCAGGCCTGGGGAGCAGTAATTGACCAGGGTCACCACGTCTGAGCACCGGGAGGTGTTGATCAGGAAGGAGATCTCTCCAGCTTACTATTCTTATGTGTGGTTTTTTTAAGAAAAAGTGGCCATAACATACTGGTCTTCCTCATTGATATCAAAAGTAAAATAGTCCAATTTGCAACTGCAGCCCTAGATATAAATAACCAATGAAGTTAAGAATGATGAGCTGGCTGTGATAGAGTGAGCAAGTTAATTGAAAGGCATGACAATGGAGAGGCCAGGTAAGGAATTAATAGAACAGTTATACATTTCTTTTGAGTGAAAGAACACAACGGGAAAAGTGGCCTAAACGTGGCTAACAAAACAAATCGAGGATAGCATTAGATCCAAAGAGGAGTCATATAAATCTATTCATAAAGCAGTGAGCCTGAGGACAGAGAGGAGTTCAAAATTCAGCAAGGAGGACCAAGAGATTGATTAAGAGGAACATAGTAGAGAACTTGCAAGGAACATAAAGCTGGATTGTAGAAACTTCTTTAAGGATGCAAAAAAAATTAATGAAGACAAAGAAGACCCCTTTCGTTCTTAAATAAACAAATGAATTATGGAATGAAGGAACTAGCAGAGCAATTAAACAACCACTTTCACTCTGACTTCATTAAAGAGAACATAAAATGACCTAGAAATGCTCGGGATGCAGAGGTCATTTGGGAAGGAGGAATTAAAGGGAATTGATTAATTAAAATTAATATATTAAAATACTGGAGAAATTAATAGAACTGAAATTTAATAAATCCCCAGGGCCTTATAATCTACATCCCGGGGTGCTAAGGAGGTGGTCACAAAGATAGTCTATCTATTAATTGACATCTTCCAAAATTCTCTTCATTCCCAGCAGATTGGAGGGTGGAAAATGTAACTCCATTGTTTAGAAAAGGAGAGATGGAGAAAAATGGGAATTACAGACTGGTTAGCTGAACATAAGCCATAGGGAATCTTTTATATTCATTCATGCGATGAGGATGTCACAGCCAAGCCAGCATTTCGTGCCCATCCCTAATTACCCAGAGAGCAATTGAGTGTCAGCCACATTGCTGTGAGTCTGGAGTCACATGTAGGCCAGACCAGGTAAGGATGGCAGATTCCTTCCTTAAAGGACATTAGTGACCCAGATGGGTTTTTTCAAACAATCGACCATGGATTCATGGTCATCATTAGACTTGTAATTCCAAATTTTTAAACATTGAATTCAAACTTCACCATCTGCTATGGTAGGGTTTGAACTTGGGTCCACAGGACATTGTCTGGGTCTCTGGATTAATAGTCTAGGCAATCACCTCCCCTTGTATAAAGGATGGAATAGCAGGACACTTGGAAAATACCAATAGCATTACACAAAGTCAACATGGCTTAATGAAACCACGTTTGATAAGCTTTCTGGAGTTTATTTGCAGATGTAATTGCTAGAATTGATGCAGTTGAACCAATAGATGTGGTGTATTTAGATTTTCAGAAAACTTTTGATAATGTCCCAGAGAGAAGGTTAATGATCAACATTATGGCACACTGGTTGGTGGTAATATATCGGCAGTAGGCATGAATGCGTAATGTTTGGAAAGGAAGGTGGTGACAGGTGGAGTACTGTAGGTTAACACTGGTTAGGCTGCAGCCGTTCACAAAGTGGAGATGAGGGAATTACATGTGGTATTTCCAAACTTACAATGACTCAAAACACAGTGGTGAGGACAGTGCAACAAGGCATCAGGTAATTTAGACATGTTGAGTGAATGGACAAGTATGTAGCAGATGCAGTATAATGTGAATAAGTGTAAAGTGAAGATTAGAGTGGGGCTGGAAAAGCACAGCAGGTCAGGCAGCATCCGAGCAGCAGGAAAATCGATGAATGGCTTTTGCCCGAAACGTCGATTTTCCTGCTCCTCAGATGCTGCCTGACCTGCTGTGCTTTTCCAGCACCGTGCTAATCTTGACTCTAATCTCCAGCATCTGCAGTACCCACTTCTGCATAAGTGTAAAGTGGTCTGCTTTGGTACAACAAACAGAATGGCAGAGCATTATTTAAATTATGTTTGGGAAGTATAGCTGTCCAAAGGGATCTGGGTGTCCTTACACACCAGCCATTGAAAACAATCAGGAAGGCAAAAGGTATGTCAGCCTTCATTGCTGGTGGGTTTAATTACAGGAGCAGAGATAACTTCCTGCAGCTGTATTTGTGAGCACACACCTAGAGTGTTGTCTGCAGTCCGCTGTCCTCACCAAAGAAAAAATATACTTTCTGTAGCGGGAATGCAGTGAATGTTCGTGAGACAGGTTGCTGAGATGGCAGGAGAGCTTGGGTTAACTGGGGCTGTGTTCACTGGGGTTTAGAAGAATGACAGGGGTTTTTATTGAAATGTATAAAACTCTAACAGGGCTGGACAGCCTGGATGAGGGAGGATGTTTCCTGTGCAGTGCTGAGTCAGGGGTCACGGCCTCAGGATACAGGGGAGGGGTATGCCCGTTTCGGACTAAGATGTGGAGAAATGTCTTCACTCAGAGGGCAGTGACACTCTGTGGAATCCTTTGCTAGAGAAGGCTGTGGAGGGAAAGCCATCAAATACATTTTAAAAGGAAATGGATCTGGGCAGAAGCTGCTGTGTACACAGCAGGAAGGGGACAGAGTCAAGAGTGTAGTACTGGAAAAGCCCAGCAGGTCAGGCAGCATCCGAGGAGCAGGAGAATCGACGTTTTGGGCTGGGTGCTTGTCAAAGTCAGTCAAAGGTCTGGGCTGAATCCGTTCCTGGGGGGGGGGGGGGAGATCTTGGTGTTTGTGGCTGCGGAGAGTGCAAGAAGGAATGGCTCTGTACCTGCAAATGGGGATCACTGGGTCAGTGAAGGTCAAACCCAGGTACGTGTTGAGGTGGAGATAAGGAGACCTGAAGGTGTAAAAGAGGGGGCACGGTAGGCTACAGAAGGGGCTTTTATTTGGCAGTGACCCTCCACAGGAGTTGGGGGGGGGGGGGATGTGGGAGCAATGGGGGTGGGGTGGAGGGCATCGTTGAGGTGTAATGTCGGGTTTCAGGGGACAGGCAACATTCATTGCGGTGGGTCTCAACATGGGGAGGGTGATGTAAATGGGCAGTCGAGGTCGGGGATGTGGAAGCTTTGTGCCGGGTGGCTGGGGGTGCAGGGTGGGGTCCTGGTGACCAGGCACTGTACAGTACTGACAGTGTCCACCATGTGCTGCCACCACGTACTGTGAAATGCAACTACCAATGCCCAAGATGGCTGGGTCTGTCTCAGTTTGATGTGTGAATGTGCTGCTGGCACTTCAGACATTGAAAGGGCAAATCCATAAAGCACGTGTTTGTGAAGGACAGCTATGTTTAATTTCTAACCATTTCTTCTCCCATTGGTAATGCATGTACAGGAAATGGGCTCAGGGTTCCATGTTTGGGGAAGCAGCCAAGGCTGCTCTGGACTGATAGTGCTCATCCAAGTGTCCAATGACATTTTAAAGAAGACCTGGATGTAAGGAGATGCCAGGGAACTGTAGGATATCCGAGGGATGGCAAATTGTCCTGGCAATGGGGCTGGAATCTGATGGGGTAGATATTTAATGTGGCTCATTTAGTAAGATATACTGAGAGAATTCACTTGGCCTTCCAGCAGAAAAGGCCTCCAAAAAACCTGACAAAATACGGACTTAACCAAAAAGACACAAGATGAGCCCCTACCTGTTTTCCTTGAATCAGAAACCGGTTTGTTCACTCTCTGTCTCTCTCTCTCTCTTTCTCCCTCTCCATCTCTCTCTCAGTCATTCTCTCCGCTCAGTTGGAGTGCAGCATCTCTGAATTTCTGATCTGTCTAAGTTGTATCGGAGTTGTTGCAGGCTGTACGATACAGAGCCCCGTGAGTGTCTGTGCCAGTATGTGCGTTTGTGTGCATGCATTGTGTGTGTGCAAATGAATGTGTGTATATGTGCGCGAGTGTGTTTGTGTGCCTGCACGAACATGTGCACGCTAGTGTATTTGTGTGTGAATACATACTTGTTCAAATGTTTGTGTGTGTGCACGCATGTGTGTGTTATGTATGTGTTCATGTGCATGCATGCACATATGTGTGCAAGTGTGTGTGTGTAACTCCAGGTGATTTGCACTCGATTTCTTTCTGCTGTGTTTTAACAAGGGCCTGGAAGACGTTGGGTGAGGAGGGAAATTAATAGATCCTTAAAAATGATGAAAAGGTCAACGTGATTATGTGGCTAGAGAATGAATTTCTTCTGGCCCAGAGCTATGTCTGCTAATAGTTTCTGGGAAAAATACAGAAAGATTACATTAGCAGCTCACAAAACATTGTGTTCTTATTGAATTCATGTCTCAGTCCCTTGCTGCTGTACCACCTGAGCTGTTAAGGTAACCGTGGAGCTCTAATCAGCTCCTTTAGATGCAAAGATTGTTTTTATTTTACTCTGGAGCCTTGTATTACACTGAGAATTGATCCCTGAACTCAGAAATATCTCACTGGGGGATGGCAAGGTAATAAAGAGCCAATTGGTCAATCCAAACAGAACATTATGTTATTCCTGCTCATTATCTCATGTCTGAGTGTGACGCATTCTTTGTAAGCTCCAACATCTGACTAGTTTTCCTCTACCTCTCATATCAGCTGTGAATCACCAACTAACTCGCCTGTCTCTGAGTCAGGGGGGAGGGTCAAGACTAGCGTGTTGCAGGTCAGGCAGCATCGGAGGAGCAGGAAAATCGATGTTTCGGGCAGGAGCCCTTCATCAGGAATGAGGCTGGGAGCCTCGGGATTGAGAGATAAATGGGAGGGTGGGGCTGGGGAGAAGGTAGCCAAGAGTGCAAAAGATGGATGAAGGTGGAAGTAAAGGTGATAGGTCAGAGAGGAGGGCGGAGCGGGTAGGTGGGAAGGAAGATTGGTGGGTAGGACAGGTCATGAGGTTGGAACTGGGGTAAGGTGGGGGATGGGGAAATGAGGAAACTGTTGAAATCCACATTGATGCCCTGGGGTTGAAGTGTTCCGAGGCAGAAGATGAGGCGTTCTTCCTCCAGGCGTCTGGTGGTGAGGGAGAGGCAGTGGAGGAGGCCCAGGATTTCCAACTGCAACCCCCCCCCCCCCCCCCCGTCTGAGTCAGGGGGCTGTCAGTGCTAACAGGATGTCCCGTTCCCTCCAACCCAGTAGGGGATGGGTTGTTGCTGACAGGATGTCTCCTTCCCCCAACCCGGGGCGGGGGGTGTAGGGTCATTGCTGACAGGGTGCCAGGACCAGGCCCAGCTCAAGGTGCCAATTTTTAGCTGAGATGTTAGACAGAGGCCCTCCCTTTGCTTGCAGATAGATGTACTTTTTGATAGAGAGCAAGGGGTTTTACCTGATGACCTGGTCAAATATTTAACCCTCAGTCAACATCACCAGGACAGGTTATCATGTTGCTCATTTTGGGGACTTGCTGTACACAAACTGGCTGCAGCACTGGATAGATTACCAGGCCCAGTCGGCCTGTAAATATTTGGCTGTGCAGAACATGGTGTGTGAGCTGTAATGTAAACCTGTGTTCCCTTTGTGCACCTTCCTCACAGAGTGCGCTGCTAGAGATTGAGGAGAAGGTGTGTGAGCTGGCCCAGGCTGGTCAAGAAGGTAACGACACTCTACAACCCGATCTCGAGATCCTCTCCCACCGCCTGGGCACTTTAAAAGGCTGTCTGGTAACGTTTGAGGCAAAACTGCGAGATGGACAGAATGAGGGGCAGGTACAATCACAGCACCCTGGTTTATTGTTTAACACCTACTTTACACATCTGCACTCCACATAGCCTAAAACCTCCCCTTGTATATTTCTCCATATTCCTTGCTGACCTACACATCCCTGGACACAATGGGTAATTTAGCATGGCCAGTCAACCAAACCTGCACATCTTTGGACTTTGGGAGGAAATCCATGTAGACACGGGGAGAATGTGGGTCGAGAGAGTGGTGCTGGAAAAGCACAGCCAATCAGGCAGCATCCGAGGAGCAAGAGAATCGATGCTTCAGGCATAAGCAGAGGAAGAACGTGCAAACTCCACACAGATAAGACCACAATCCAAAACTGGGATTGAACTGTGAGGCAGCAAGTTCTGTGAGGCAGCAGTGCTAACCACTGAGCCACTATGGCACTCCCTCCCAGTATATTTCCCCAAACCAAGTTGTCTCCAAATTCCCTCCTCCCTATCACTGTGTATATCCTCTGAGTCCCACTGTTATTCAGTACATAGCTCAATGTTCCCACTCCATCTCCCCCAGTTTCCCACAGTTTGTATCATATATGCTACAGTCCACTGCTCCCACTGTGCAATCTCCCACATGTATATCTCCTCTATATATGTTCCCTTTATTCCATTTTCTCCCTGTGTGATGAACTTTAAGTGGAGAGAAGAGAGTGTGATATAATTTACAAAGGAAAATGAATGAAAGTATACAGGAAATGGTTGAGCTGTAAGAGGGATGGAAGAGTGAACTGACCTAGGAATTCAGATTCATAAATCTGCCATCGTGGGAGGACAAGTTAATAAAACTACAAAAATAATTTCATAGGATGATGACTTTGATCATTCCGATCTTGCAAACTAAACAAGAGGGTCTTCCATGAAACAGCACCAAACATCTGAACATACAAATTAGGAGCAGAAGGCAGCTTTCTGTTAGTGATTTACATGACGTGGGGAGGTGAGGGGCGTTATGGTATTATCACAAGCCTGTTATTCCAGACACCCAGCTCATGTTGTAGGTTCGAATCACACTGTGGAATTTAAATTAAATAAAAATGATCTGGAATCGAGAATCTATTGCCGATTATGAGGAAAACCCATCTGGCTCTCTAATGTCCGCGGGGGGGGGGGGGGAGGAAGCTGCCATTTCCAGGTGGACTGGCACATGACTCAGACCCACAGCAATGCGGTTGATTCTTAATTGCCTTCTGAAATGGCTGAGCAAGCCACTCGATTGTAGAGATCGATAGGAAATATCTACAGCAAGTGGACTGCAGCGGTTCCAGAAGGCAGCTCACCCGCCCCACCTTCTCGAATGCAAAAAGGGATGGGCAATAAATGCTGGCCCACCCACTGAGGCCTCCGTCCCGTGAGTGAATTAAAGAATTATTTGGGTGTCACTGGCTAGACCTACACCTCTTTGCAAGAGAAGGCAGTTAAGTGTCAACCACATTGCTGTAGGTTTGGAGTCACATTAAGGCCAGGATGGCTAATGATGGCAGATTTCCTTTCCTAAAGGACAATAGTCCCAGATGGGTTTTTCCAGCAATCGACAATGGATTCATGATGATCATTAGACTCTTAATTCAAGAATTTTATTGAAGTTAAATTCCACCATCCCCCATGGTGGATTCAAACCCAAGTCTGCAGACATGGTCTTGATGAGGTGAGTGTGGAAAGGATGTTTGTGGATGAATAGCCGAGTGACAGTAATGCCTTGAGGCCATCAGACCCCCCTCAAGGCTTTGTGGCCCCTGTGTGTAATCCAACTTCCACATTCCCATCTATTCCTCATAACTGTTGATCCCCTCCCCCCAGGCTAGTGAGGATCTAACTCAATCTCAATAATATTCAATGACTCCACCTCCACTACCTCCTGAGGTAGACAGTTTCAGAGTCATGCATCCCTCTAAGTGAAAGAAACCTCCCCTCATCTCTCTCTTAAAACAGTGTCCCCTGGTTTTGGACTGACCCACAAGAGGAAACATCCTTTCCTTGCCCTCCTTGTCAAGACCATTCAGGGATCTTATGCATCTCAATCAGTCACCCCAAACTCCAGGGGAAACAAGTCCAGGCTGTCCAACCTTTCCCATAAGGCAACACACCCATTCCAGGGATCAATCCACTAAACAAAAACAGAAATTGTGGGCAAAAGTCAGCAGGTCTGGCAGCATCTGTGGAGAGAAAGCAGTGTAGAATCCCCACTGTATTGGAAGCAGGTCTTTCAGCCCATTGACTGTCCAAAGAGCAACCCCACCCAGACATCTATCCCCACACTTCCCATGGCTAAACCACCTAGCCCGCACATTCCTGGACATTACGGGCAATTTAGTGTGGCTAATCCATCCTAATCTGTACGTCTTTGGATGCTCTTCGGAGGGTCGGTGCAGACTGAATTGGCTGAATGGCCTTTATCTGTACTGTAGGGATTTTATGAATCATCTCCTGTCAAATCCACTCGATATCATGATCTCCTGAGCCAAGGTAATCTCTAAATATTGACAAATGCTTTTCTTGATTAACAGTGCACCAGTTTAATCCAGAAAAATATCCAAGCAGGGGAGGTGCTAGTAGCACTGTTTGAAAGGCATATGGACAGAGACATGAACAGGCAGGGAATAGAGGGATATGGACCATGGGCAGGCAGATGGGATTAATTTAGAATGGCATCATGGTCAGTACAGACATGGTGGGCTGAAGGGCCTGTTCCTGTGCTGTACTATTCTATGTTCAGCTCCATATCTTCCAATGTTTCATACAGTCCATAACTATAGCAATGATTTCTAATTTACTCCAAAAGTATTTAATCGGCTGTAAAGCGGTTTAGAGTGCGGAGGTTTGGACTGTCCAATATAAACATGAATTCTTTTGACAGTGGCTTATTTAATAGCTTTAAAGGTACATTTTCATCCCCAGAAACCAAACACTTATGTAGCCCCAGTGTATCCTAAATTCTGCTGCACCCTCACATTTTCCATTTGTAACGGTCAGCACAATACTCCCACCTTCATAAATCTGGAAGTTACAACCTGCAAGCTTGCCCTTTCAGCCCAGCCAGTCCATGCTGGCTTTATTATTTACTTTTATCCAGAATTATGGCTCCCTCCTGGCAATTCACAGTTACGTTTAGTTGCTGCGTCCTCATCTTCTCCCACTTCCCTACTCAATTCTATGTTCAATGAAACCATTCTCAATCATCTGTTCAGTCATGATGGCCTTCCCAAGCATTTGGAACTTGAACCTAGTCCCTCTGGCCTAAACGTAGGGACGCTACCACTGTTTGACAAGAGCCCTCAATTCTTTGTTCAATTTGATGTGGTTTCTGCATGAACTGACTCCTCCCCATCTGTACCTGATTGGTGAAACTCTGAATGAAAGATTCTGGTTTCTCTGATGCTGATTGTTGATTGCATTGTTAATTAGTGTTCCAGGCTAACCCATCACCAATTCTTGTTCCTTGTTTAACCAGTTTATAAATGGTTAATTAAAATCTCCTGCTGCTCCTTCCCCTTCAATGGTTAATTTGGTGATGTATTCTCTACACTGTGGACCAGAAGGTCTGAGTTCAAGTTCCACTTGTTCCAGTGGTGACTCACAATATCTCTGAACAGATAGATTAAAGATACCTACCCTGGTGATGTGTTTCCATAGCAAAGGGGCTCAGCCCTTCTCTTGGGTTAGTCGACAGTGTATTGTTGCGTGGGTGTTATTCAGAGCTAGTTTAACACCTGTAATATCTCCACTATGCTTGTGTTTTTCTTGGCAAAGAGCATTGAGTCACTCTAGACTTCACTCACCCATTTCATCTCTTCCCATGACCCACGTACATTCTCCCTCACTGATTAATCTAGGTTTTTTTTTGTTTAAAAAATCCATTAAGTGCAAAAGCAAGGATGTTACTATGAAACCTTTGTTAATTACTGGTCAAGCCTCAGTTTGAATGTTGGGTTCAGTTCTGGTACCGCACTTTTAGGAAGGATGTGAAGGTCCTGGAGAAAGTGTGGAGGAGATTCACAAGCAGTCAGCCAGGGATGAGGGACTTCAGTTCACGTGGAGAGACTGGAGGAGCCTGAGGACAGATTAAACAGAGTCCTTTAAAAGTGAGGGTATTCTTTAGAGAATAGCAGTGAGTGAGTTTGTAACCAGGGGATATGCCAGAAAGTCGTTGATTGGCAAAAGAACCAAATGCAGCAAGTGGGTTTTTTTTTTCAAGGCAGAGTGTTGATGTGATCTGAAAGGGCAATGGAAGCAGATTCAGGAACAATTTTCAAAATGGCAATTGATAAATATCTTTTTAAAAAAATGTGTGGAGACTATGGGAGAAATAGAGGACAAACTACAGACCTCCTTAATGATCCAGCAAAACCAGACTGGGTAGAATGAGATCCTTCCGTAAGAAATGACGATTGAGGGAGAGGTTATGGGAAATAGATCAATGAGTTCATAAACGTTATAACATTCTAAAGAATCAGGGAGTTAGTCCACCAAAAGGAGTGTCCGACCAGTGGGTCTAAGGGACAGAAAGAGGCTATTTGGCCCCGAAATCCTGCTGTGCCATTGCCAACAATGGCAGATTCTGGTCTCAATTCCAATGTTTTTTCTGTGCCCCTCGTCTCCCGCTCCGCCCCTATCATAATTATTGACACACATGTCAATCAAACAATCCGAATTCGCACTATGTTCATTGTTCACATTGATTGTCTCCCTGGAGAATACCATGTGCCTGTTAGTTCTGTTGATCCTATGTTTGACCAAACCTCACATTTTTCTCACTGTTATTAGGAGACACCTGCCAAGAAGATCGCACCAGCTGATGGGACGTTCTGCCACACCCTGCTCACTGGTCAGCCAACCCCCATGGCTATCAAACCCAAGCTGTCCAGACAGGACAGCCTGCAGCAACAGAAGGTAACTGTTCTGGTCTACAATATTGTTATTCTTCTCTATTTTTTCATGGGATGTGTTGCTGGTTTGACCAGTGTTTGTTACTTACCCCTCATTGCCCTTGAACTGACTGGGTTACTCAGCCATTTCAGAGGGCAGCTATGAGTCAGCCTCATTGCTGTGGGTCTGGAGTCTCATGTAGGCCAGACCAGGTAAGGACAGCTGATTCCCTTCACTAAGGGACGTTAGTGAATTAGATGGGTTTTTCGAAACATTGACGGTAGGTGTCATGGTCATCATTAATGGGACTGACCTTACATCATAGATTTTTAAAATTGAATTTAAATTCCACCACTGCCTATGGAGAGATTTGTACCCATGTCCCAAGAAAATTAGCCCATAAGGTTTAGGAGCAGCAGTCGGCCATTCAGCCCATTGAGTCTGATCCACCATTCAGTGAGCTGATGTGATTATCTTCAATTCCGCATTCCTGCCATTCCCCATAACCCTTGCTACCCTTCCTGATTAAGAATCTGTCAGCCTCAGTCTCCCGTGTTGCACTTTTATTAGTCCAGTGTCAATGCAACACGTCACAACCTCTCCATAAAGGAATAGAGGGACATGTGGAAAACTGCTCAAATAGATTGATTAGTATGAGGTCAGTATTGGAAGTTCATAGTTCTACACAAAGGATTTTCTACACTAGGGCTTTTTCCTCCAGAAAAGAGAAGTCCTGAGAGAGGTTAATGAAAAATTGCTAGGGCTAGGGTTGATGTTTCCAATTCCAGGAAAGATCAGGAATACATAGCTATAAATACCAGATGGTCAGGAAGAAATCCAGTCAGGGGAATTCATGAAAAACCATTTCAGGCTGAGTGGAGCAAAAATGTGGAGCTCATCATTTAAGGAGAAGTTGGCATTCTTTGAGTTATTTATTCATGGGATGTGGTATTTTCCATCAGAAATTACCCCTGAGAAGGTGGTGCAAAGCCGCCTATTTGAGTCCATGTGCTGTGGGTTGACCCACAAGCCTCTGACAAAGGGAGTTCCAGGACTTTGACCCAGCAACAGTGAAGGAATGGTGATACATTTCCAAGTCAGGATGGTGTGTAGACTGGGGCAGCTGTCAATCCCATGTACCTGCTGCCGTGCTCCTTAGGGGTTTGGATGGTGCTGTTAAAGGCACGTGGGTGAGATACTACAGTGCACCTGTAGATGGACCATAATTGTGCACAAATGAATGTACTGTCAAAGGGGGTGTGGAATAACAGAATGCCATGCTGTCAGGGGGTCAGTACTGAGGGAAGATCATGGTTTTGGAGGGTCAGTACTGAGGAGTGTCGGAAGGTCAGTGTTGAGGGAGTGCCACACTGTCAGAGGGTCAGTGCTGAGGGAGTGCCGCACTGTCAGAGGGTCAGTGCTGAGGGAGTGCCGCACTGTCAGAGGGTCAGTGCTGAGGGAGTGCCGCACTGTCAGAGGGTCAGTGCTGAGGGAGTGCCGCACTGTCAGAGGGTCAGGGCTGAGGGAGTGCCGCACTGTCAGAGGGTCAGGGCTGAGGGAGTGCCGCACTGTCAGAGGGTCAGGGCTGAGGGAGTGCCGCACTGTCAGAGGGTCAGTGCTGAGGGAGTGCCGCACTGTCAGAGGGTCAGTGTTGAGGGAGTGCCGCACTGTCAGAGGGTCAGCACTGAGGGAGTGCCGCACTGTCAGAGGGTCAGCACTGAGGGAGTGCCACACTGTCAGAGGGTCAGTGCTGAGGGAGTGCCGCACTGTCAGAGGGTCAGTGTTGAGGGAGTGCCGCACTGTCAGAGGGTCAGCACTGAGGGAGTGCCGCACTGTCAGAGGGTCAGCACTGAGGGAGTGCCACACTGTCAGAGGGTCAGTGCTGAGGGAGTGCCGCACTGTCAGAGGGTCAGTGCTGAGGGAGTGCCGCACTGTCAGAGGGTCAGTGCTGAGGGAGTGCCGCACTGTCAGAGGGTCAGGGCTGAGGGAGTGCCGCACTGTCAGAGGGTCAGGGCTGAGGGAGTGCCGCACTGTCAGAGGGTCAGGGCTGAGGGAGTGCCGCACTGTCAGAGGGTCAGCACTGAGGGAGTGCCACACTGTCAGAGGGTCAGTGCTGAGGGAGTGCCGCACTGTCAGAGGGTCAGTGTTGAGGGAGTGCCGCACTGTCAGAGGGTCAGCACTGAGGGAGTGCCGCACTGTCAGAGGGTCAGCACTGAGGGAGTGCCACACTGTCAGAGGGTCAGTGCTGAGGGAGTGCCGCACTGTCAGAGGGTCAGTGCTGAGGGAGTGCCACACGGTCAGCGCTGAGGGAGTGCCGCACTGTCCGAGGGTCAGCACTGAGGGAGTGACGCACTGTCCGAGGGTCAGTGCTGAGGGAGTGCCACACTGTCAGAGGGTCAGTGCTGAGGGAGTGCCGCACTGTCCGAGGGTCAGTGCTGAGGGAGTGCCACACTGTCAGAGGGTCAGCGCTGAGGGAGTGACGCACTGTCCGAGGGTCAGTGCTGAGGGAGTGCCGCACTGTCAGAGGGTCAGCACTGAGGGAGTGCCGCACTGTCGGAGGGTCAGTGCTGAGGGAGTGCCACACTGTCAGAGGGTCAGCGCTGAGGGAGTGCCGCACTGTCGGAGGGTCAGCGATGAGAGAGTGCCGCCCTGTCAGAGGGTCAGCGCTGAGGGAGTGACGCACTGTCCGAGGGTCAGTGCTGAGGGAGTGCCACACTGTCAGAGGGTCAGCACTGAGGGAGTGACGCACTGTCCGAGGGTCAGTGCTGAGGGAGTGCCGCACTGTCAGAGGGTCAGCACTGAGGGAGTGCCGCACTGTCGGAGGGTCAGTGCTGAGGGAGTGCCGCACTGTCAGAGGGTCAGCACTGAGGGAGTGCCGCACTGTCGGAGGGTCAGTGCTGAGGGAGTGCCGCACTGTCAGAGGGTCAGCGCTGAGGGAGTGCCGCACTGTCAGAGGGTCAGCGCTGAGGGAGTGACGCACTGTCAGAGGGTCGGTGCTGAGGGAGTGCCGCACTGTCAGAGGGTCAGCGCTGTGGGAGTGCCGCACTATCTGAGGGTCAGCGCTGTGGGAGTGCCGCACTGTCAGAGGGTCAGCGCTGAGGGAGTGCCGCACTGTCCGAGGGTCAGCGCTGAGGGAGTGCCGCACTGTCCGAGGGTCAGCGCTGAGGGAGTGCCGCACTGTCCGAGGGTCAGCACTGAGGGAGTGACGCACTGTCCGAGGGTCAGTGCTGAGGGAGTGCCACACTGTCAGAGGGTCAGCACTGAGGGAGTGCCGCACTGTCGGAGGGTCAGTGCTGAGGGAGTGCCACACTGTCAGAGGGTCAGCGCTGAGGGAGTGCCGCACTGTCTGAGGGTCAGTGCGGAGGGAGTGCCACACTGTCAGAGGGTCAGCACTGAGGGAGTGACGCACTGTCCGAGGGTCAGTGCTGAGGGAGTGCCGCACTGTCAGAGGGTCAGCACTGAGGGAGTGCCGCACTGTCGGAGGGTCAGTGCTGAGGGAGTGCCACACTGTCAGAGGGTCAGCGCTGAGGGAGTGCCGCACTGTCGGAGGGTCAGCGATGAGAGAGTGCCGCACTGTCAGAGGGTCAGCGCTGAGGTAGTGACGCACTGTCCGAGGGTCAGTGCTGAGGGACTGCCGCACTGTCAGAGGGTCAGCACTGAGGGGGTGATGCACTGTCCGAGGGTCAGTGCTGAGGGAGTGCCGCACTGTCAGAGGGTCAGCACTGAGGGAGTGCCGCACTGTCGGAGGGTCAGTGCTGAGGGAGTGCCGCACTGTCAGAGGGTCGGTGCTGAGGGAGTGCCGCACTGTCAGAGGGTCAGCTCTGAGGGAGTGCCGCACTATCTGAGGGTCAGCGCTGTGGGAGTGCCGCACTGTCCGAGGGTCAGCGCTGAGGGAGTGCCGCACTGTCCGAGGGTCAGCGCTGAGGGAGTGCCGCACTGTCCGAGGGTCAGCGCTGAGGGAGTGCCGCACTGTCCGAGGGTCAGCACTGAGGGAGTGACGCACTGTCCGAGGGTCAGTGCTGAGGGAGTGCCACACTGTCAGAGGGTCAGCACTGAGGGAGTGCCGCACTGTCGGAGGGTCAGTGCTGAGGGAGTGCCACACTGTCAGAGGGTCAGCGCTGAGGGAGTGCCGCACTGTCTGAGGGTCAGTGCGGAGGGAGTGCCACACTGTCAGAGGGTCAGCACTGAGGGAGTGACGCACTGTCCGAGGGTCAGTGCTGAGGGAGTGCCGCACTGTCAGAGGGTCAGCACTGAGGGAGTGCCGCACTGTCGGAGGGTCAGTGCTGAGGGAGTGCCACACTGTCAGAGGGTCAGCGCTGAGGGAGTGCCGCACTGTCGGAGGGTCAGCGATGAGAGAGTGCCGCACTGTCAGAGGGTCAGCGCTGAGGTAGTGACGCACTGTCCGAGGGTCAGTGCTGAGGGACTGCCGCACTGTCAGAGGGTCAGCACTGAGGGGGTGATGCACTGTCCGAGGGTCAGTGCTGAGGGAGTGCCGCACTGTCAGAGGGTCAGCACTGAGGGAGTGCCGCACTGTCGGAGGGTCAGTGCTGAGGGAGTGCCGCACTGTCAGAGGGTCAGCACTGAGGGAGTGCCGCACTGTCGGAGGGTCAGTGCTGAGGGAGTGCCGCACTGTCAGAGGGTCAGCGCTGAGGGAGTGCCGCACTGTCAGAGGGTCAGCGCTGAGGGAGTGCCGCACTGTCAGAGGGTCGGTGCTGAGGGAGTGCCGCACTGTCAGAGGGTCAGCTCTGAGGGAGTGCCGCACTATCTGAGGGTCAGCGCTGTGGGAGTGCCGCACTGTCAGAGGGTCAGTGCTGAGGGAGTGCCGCACTGTCAGAGGGTCAGTGCTGAGGGAGTGTCGCACAGTCGGAGGGTCCATGCTGTCAGAGAAGCCTCAGTTTAATACTCTGATCATTGTGTTTGGAATGTGAAGTTATCATGTGGCTGTGGCTTTCGACTGTTACAAGAACACAAGACTTTGTGATTCAGTGAGAGTATTGCCCATTGATTCTGATACTGCTATCTGTGAGCGAGTGAGGTCAGTCAGAGTGCTTTTTGTGTAGATTAGACACTGGGTTAAAGAGTTCAGGGTCTGGATGGTTAGTTTTGTTGCCAGTGATGTTGAACTCTCGGTAAAGTCTGAAGTGTGTGGAGTACTTCAGCTACCTGGTGGGGCTTTGAGTTCAGACAGCAGCTCCTCAGTGATTTTATTTAAACTTCTCAAAGAGAAATGGAAAACTGTTCTGCAGTGAGTGATCTGTAGATTTGCTTGTTTCCATAATTGACTGTGCAATGTTTTCTGCTCTCTCTCTCTCTCTCTTTCTCTCTCTATCTGGTTGGTAAGGTGACAAGTGTTTTCTTTCATGTTTCATTTTTTCAATGGTCTGTTTGGGAATTTAGAACAGTGGGAATGGAGGTTGGGGCAGTTGAACGTTCCTCCTGCAGTGTGTGGGGGGTAAGGGTCACCACTAGTCTCTCTGCTGACTGCATCTGTGGGAAGTGAACCCAACTCCAGCTCCTCGGAAACCGTTTTGGGGAACTGGAGCTGGATGAACTTCGGATCATTCGGGAGGCAGAGGGGGTTACTGAGAGGAGTTACAGGGAGGTAGTCACACCTCAGGTACATGAAGAAGGTAGATGGGTTACCGTCAGTGGACGGAAAGGGAACTGGCAGGCAGTGCAGGGATCCCCTGTGGCCGTCCCCCTCAACAACAAGTATACTGTTTTGGATTTTGTTTGGGGGGGGGGGCGGGGGCGGGGGGAGCAGAGGGAGCAGAGGGAGGGAAACTTACCAAGACTAAGTAGTGGGGCACAGGTCTCTGGCACAGAGTCTGTCCCTGTTGCTCAGAGGGGAAGGGCGAAGAGGAGCAGAGCATTAGTCATTGGGGACTCCACAGTTAGGAGTAAAACTCTTGGCAGTGTAGATGAACAGGGAGATCTGTGTCCAGGTGCATAAATCCCTGAATGTTGCCACCCAGGTTGATGGAGTTGTTAAGGCATACAGTGCGTTAGCCTTTATTGGTAGGGGGATTGTGTTCCGGAGCCATGAGGTCATGCTTCAGCTGTACAAGACACTGGTGCGGCCGCACCTGGAGTATTGCGGACAGTTCTGATTATAGGAAGGATGTGGAAGCTTTGGGAAGGTTCAGAGGAGATTTACCAGGATGTTGCCTGGTATGGAGGGAAGGCCTTACGAGGAAAGGCTGAGGGAACTGAGGCTGTTTTTGATGGAGAGAAGATGGTTGAGAGTTGACTTAGTTCAGACATAAGATAATCAGAGGGTGAGATAGGGTGGACAGGGAGAGCCTTTTTCCTCTGATGGTGACGGCGAACATGAGGGGGACATAGCTTTAAATTGAGGGGTGATAGATATAGGACAGATGTCAGAGGTAGTTTCTTCACTCAGAAGGTAGTCATGGAGTAGAACGGCCTGTCTGCAACAGTAGTAGACTCACCAATGTTAACGGCACTTAAATGGGCATTGGATATGCATATGGATAATAGTGGAACGGTGTCGGTTAGATGGACATCAGATTAATTTCACAGGTCGGTGCAATGTAGAGAACCAAAGGTCTGTACTGCGCTGTAATGTTCTCTGTTCTGTCTCTCTTTCACGCTCTCTGTCTCGCATTTTCTGTCTCGCTCTCTCTCTCTGTCTCTCTGTCTCTCTCTCTCTCTGTGTCTCTCCCCCTCTCTTCCGTGTCTCTGTCTCTGTCTCTGTCTCTGTCACTCCCTCCCTCCCTCCCTCCCTGTCTCCCTCCCTGTCTCCCTCCCTGTCTCCCCCCCCCGTCTCCCCCCCCGTCTCCCCCCCCGTCTCCCCCCCCCGTCTCCCCCCCCGTCTCCCCCCCCCGTCTCCCCCCCCCGTCTCCCCCCCCCCCGTCTCCCCCCCCCCGTCTCCCCCCCCCGTCTCCACCCCCCCGTCTCCCCCCCCGTCTCCCCCCCCCGTCTCCCCCCCCCGTCTCCCCCCCCCCGTCTCCCCCCCCCGTCTCCCCCCCCGTCTCCCCCCCCCGTCTCCCCCCCCCGTCTCCCCCCCCCGTCTCCCCCCCCGTCTCCCCCCCCCGTCTCCCCCCCCGTCTCCCCCCCCCCCGTCTCCCCCCCCCGTCTCCCCCCCCCGTCTCCCCCCCCCCCGTCTCCCCCCCCCCCGTCTCCCCCCCGTCTCTCCCCCCAGCTCTCTCCCCCCTCTCCCCCCCCCTCTCTCTCCCCCCCTTCCCCCCCCTCTCCCCCCCTCTCCCCCCCCTCTCCCCCCCCCTCTCCCCCCCCTCTCCCCCCCCTCTCCCCCCCCTCTCCCCCCCCTCTCCCCCCCCCTCTCCCCCCCCTCTCCCCCCCCCTCTCTCCCCCCTCTCTCCCCCCCCTCTCTCCCCCCCTCGTTCCCCCCACTCGTTCCCCCCTACTCGTTCCCCCCACTCGTTCCCCCCACTCGTTCCCCCCTCTCGTTCCCCCCTCTCGTTCCCCCCTCTCGTTCCCCCCTCTCGTTCCCCCCTCTCGTTCCCCCCTCTCGATCCCCCCTCTCGATCCCCCCTCTCGTTCCCCCCTCTCGTTCCCCCCTCTCGCTCCCCCCTCTCGCTCCCCCCTCTCGCTCCCCCCCCTCGCCCCCCCTCGCCCCCCCCACGCCCCCCCCCACGCCCCCCCCTCTCGCCCCCCCCTCGCCCCCCCTTCTCGCCCCCCCTCGCCCCCCCTTCTCGCCCCCCCTCTCGCCCCCCCTCTCGCCCCCCCCTCTCGCCCCCCCCTCTCGCCCCCCCCTCTCGCCCCCCCCCTCTCGCCCCCCCCTCTCGCCCCCCCCTCTCGCCCCC